>NW_016107405.1:5307562-5393005 GCF_001604975.1 Cebus imitator | reverse complement strand
AAAAAAAAAAAAAAAAAAAAAGACTAGGTCCCAGCCACCCTCTCCACCCTGCCCCTTTGAAATGCCCCTGGGTTGATGTACGGGAGACTGGGCCCTATCCCAGATTAAGTCAGAATTTCTGGCGATGGGCCAAGGTGTTTGTAGTTCTTAAAAGCTCCCCAGGGGATTACAATAAAACCAAAGGTTGAGAACCACTGATATACATTATCCCAGCGCATCCTCTTACCCATACTGTTAAATAACTTGGATCAAGTCAAAGCCAGTGAATAGCAGCAAGCTGGTGACAGTGAAAAACAGCAGTTTCCAATCGCCAAGCGCATACTTTCCCTGACTACACAGTAAACATTTATCTCTGAATTAGTTCAACTTATCAGCTCTGCTGATGATCACCGAGGGTACAGCTCAGAGCTTTGGGAATCCTACCCCACTGTGGTGCATTAGGGGCAGGGGGCAGTGCGGGGAGACAAGGAAGAACATTCTAGAATTCACAGAAGTTCTGTTTCTGAGGGCAGAATCACTATTCTACTAGTTATCCAGACCCCCAAATGTCAGAATTATCTGAGTCCTACTTTTCATATAATCTCTTTTCATATAAACCATTTGTTTATTTTTTCTTCCAAATATTTTCCCTTCCTCTTCTTTCTCATTGCCACCCTCCAAAGCAAGGCCTGTATCACTTCATTTCTAAATTATTAAATTTAATGCCCAATGAGGCTCACCGGCACCAGACTTTCTTCTCTTCAATTCATCTTGCTCACTCTTTCCAAATCACTCTAAAAGTGTTTACATCGTTACTCTGCAGTCTTCCAAAATCTTCATTGGTTCCTATTGCCTAAAAGGTCCAAACCCCTTACTCTTCCACAATCTAGCCCACACTCCTGCTTCCAAATCTGTTCCCCACAAATCATTGCAGTCTAACTACTCACTGCTGCTTAAACACGCCAAGTGCATCTTCAGCACACACGGTGCATGCTGTGATGGAAACAGCTTTAAAGTGGGACAATTCTGCGTTCTGATCCCCATTCTGGGTAAGACTGTAGAGTTATTTAACCCGTCTGAGCTACAATTCTTCCTTTGCCACAGTTGAGTAACAATAGCGATTTCATAAATTGATTGTGGGGATTAATGAGTGAATGCATACAAAGATAAATCGGGTGTGGTGGATGTTGGACACGGTGGATATTGTTACTACTTTGCTTAAACAAGCTCCCTAGCTAGTAGCGACCGGTTCCCCTTTCTTCCTGGGTTGGGTATGAATATACTCTCTCTTATCTCCAAACCACCACTCAGTGCTCAGCTCTGGCCACTTGGCTGAAACTGCAAACCATATTTCTGCTTTGCCAGCCACTCCTTGGTGGGCTCCTCAAGAAGGAGATGTCAGAGGGGACTACAGGCTGGAGGAGGAGACAGGAGGGAATGCGCTCTTTCTGTGTGCTGGAGGCTCCTGTCTGTGTAATTTCAGCCACAGTTCCTCCTGCAGCAGCAGCAGGCTCTAGTTTGCAGTTTTCTCACCCTACAGACCAGCCTCATTGTGGCTTTAAGAGACATCAACACCATCAGGCCAGGACTGCCGCCTTAGCTTCAAGTTTCTAAATTCAAATAATCCCAACCTCTTCCCTTTGTTCCTCTACATCTAAGAGTGCTAGCTGCTTCCTGTACCTCTCATTTCTGCAATAGCTCAGGGTTCCCTTGATGTTCTCCAGCTCTCTATACTGAATTGTCTGTTTCTCTAACCGCTGTGTTTCCTGACCAGGTCCTGGCTAGTCCACTTCCTGTCTCCCCTCCTCCGTGGGGGGCATACACTCTGGAGTTGGATACACACCTCCCTGCAAGAAGCCCACCATGGGCATCCCATCCTCTGAACTCTACAGACCGTCAGACTCACCATAGAGCTGGCATGAACCTCAGAAATGAATGGTTGTTTTTTTTTTTTTTTGAGATGCAGTCTTGCTCTGTCGCCCAGCCTGGAGTGCAGTAGCGTGATCTCAGCTCACCACAATCTCCGCCTCCCAGGTTCAAGCAATTCTCTGCCTCAGCCTCCCACGTAGCTGGGATTACAGACACCTGCCACCACACCCAGCTAATTTTTGTACTTTTAGTAGAGACGGGGGTTTCACCATCTTGGCAAGGCTGGTCTTGAACTCCTGACCTCGTGATCCACCCACCTTGACCTCCCAAAGTGTTGAGATTACAGGCGTGAGCCACCGCACCCAGCTGAATTTCTAATATGACTCTTGTCTTGCACTTGAAGAAGCTGAGTTTCAGAAGTTACCATCAAAGGCACAGCCTCCCCCTGATTCTCTTACCTGACTTCCATGACAAGTTGCCCAAGGGAACCATTCACTAAGAACTCAATCACCTGAGGCTCTGAGGCACTCCCTTAAGTACTGTCTAGAGTATCATCCAACTGCTACTGTTCTGCTAGGCATCTTTCTAAAGGAACACAACTGTGAGTCACTGAGCCCCACAAAGAACTTGGTCCTATGTATACACCGTGTATGTGGGCATGTAGAGAAGACTCCAAATAAAGTCTGGTGAGTGAACAATTTAATCCAGACTCTGAGCATACAGAAGGGATGTCCATGCTCTCATGTGTTCTAGATTATTGCTGGCAAGGACCAACACCTGTATCCAATAATATCTGGGAAGTGTAGTTTTATGACCTTCATGGATGCTGAAAGGTCTTCTGAGTTGTTTTCTCTTTAGATGCAACAAAACAGAAGCCTTACTAGAATTTTATAGGAATACATATCCTATTCACTGGACAAGAAGTACACGTAAATTCACAGCACAGTTTTATCAGGTGATGTTTCCTCACTGACAGAATTTAATGTTAAAAGTTATAAATAAAGTTTTAATGGGGCCAGGCACGGTGGAGCATGCCTGTAGTCCCAGCTACTCAGGAGGCTGAGGCTGGAGGATCGCTTGAGTCCAGGAGTTCTGGGCTGTAGTGCACTATGCCCATCGGGTGTCTGCACTAAGTTCGGTCCTGGGAAGGGGGGACCATCAGGTTGCCTAAGGAGAGGTCAACCAGCCCAGGGCAGAAACGGAGCAGGTCAAAACTCCCATGCTGATCAGTAGTGGGATTGCACCTGTGAATAGCCACTGGACTCCATCCTGGGCAACATAGCAAGACCCTGTCTCAAACAAACAAAAAAAAGTCTTAATGGGACAAAACATTTTAAAGAGGTTGTCGACTTTTCAAATTTCCTTCCATAAATTTGGCTATAATGTGATAACCTCACATTATGCAAAGGGAGTAACTGACCCAATGAGATGTTTTTTCTGTCAGTTACCAGGGCTGTGCAGGGCTGTGTCAGCCTGACACAGGGACCACGTCTAGGACTCAGAGAGTGTGACCTGATCCTTGTCATGGTCCTCCTCCTCTATACATGCCTCCTCTGCAGAGCTTTGCCTTCCAAAGAAGTCACGCTCTGCCTTGGAATCAATTTGTAAAACAATGTCTATCGCTGTGCAGCTGCTGGAGGGATGGAGCAGAGTGGGGGCTGGAGGCTGCCAGAGGAGCGGGCTGCTCTGCCAGAGGAAGACAACGGAGGATCCAGTGAAATGAGTTAAAATGTAACTTTGGCCTATGCTTTCTAATTTATTTATATTGATTTGGAAAATTCCATGGAAAATGAACTTGGGGGCTCCTATTAGCCAGATAATTAATTTCTTTCTCTGTTTTATTTTCTCTTTTGAATTGTTGCCAGCCTTCGAATTGAAGAATAAGTGTCCAGTGGATCAGAAAAGCATATGGAGAAAAGATTGAATGCAAACATCTACTAAACACACTGTGTGCCAGACACTGGGGAAGCGCTGGATAGCCTACGGCAGAAGAAGGCTACACGTTAGAGTCACCTGAGGAATATTTTTAAAAACCCAAAGCCCAAGTTAGACTCCAAACCAATTAAATCAGAATGTCTGGATGGAGCAAAAGTTTCTGCAGCTTCCCCAAGTGATTTCAACGTACCATGGAGGCTGGAAGCCATTGATCTAGGCCCTAGGGGAGAGAGAATGAGCTTTGGAATAAAGCAGACCTGGGTTCATATTTCAATTCTACAGCTTCAGGCTGTGTCATTTTAAGAAATTTAAACCTGCCAGGCGGTGGCTCACGCATATAATCCCAGCACTTTGCGGGGCTGAGGCGGGCCAGGCACGAGGTTAAGAAATTGAGACCATCCAGGTCAACATGGTGAAATCCTGTCTCTACTGAAATACAAAACATTAGGCCATGTGTGGTGGCATGCGCCTGTAGTCCCAGCTACTTGGGAGGCTCAAGCAAGAGAATTGCTTGAACCCAGGAGGTGGAGTTTGCAGTGAGTTGAGATTGTGCCACTGGGCTCCAGCCTGGTGACAGAGCAAGACTCTGTCTCAAAAAATATATAAAGAAATTTAAACCTTTTTAGTCTGGCCATCTTCCTTAGCCAATGGGGATATCAATACCACTCTGAAAAAATAAAAATACAGTCATGCATCACTTAACAACGGAGGTACAATTGGAGAAATGTGTCCTTAGGCAATCTTCTTGTTATGCTAACATTGTAGCATGTACTTACACACACCTAGAGGGTGTAGCCTTCTACAGACCTAGGCCGTGTGGTACAGCCAATTGCTCCTAGGCTATAAGCCTTGTACAGCATGTGACTGTACTGAATACTGCAGGCAATTATAACACAAGGGTAAGTATTTGTGTATCTAAATATAGAAAAGGTACAGTAAAAACACGGTCTTATAATCTTATGGGACCACCATTGTATATGCAGTCCGTGGTTGACCAAGACGTTATGCAGTGCCTGACTGCAACCATTTACAATTCAAGGCAGAGTCCATGAAGAACTAAAGGTAGGGCAGGATGGGAGACAAGAGGAGCAAGCTAGTTCTGCCCAGGAGCATCAAAGAATGCTTCTTTGAAGAACGGCCACCGATCTGAGCTCTGACTTACGGAGTTTTTGGATGAGCAGAAAATAAAGAGAAAAATCTTCCTAACTGAAGGAACAATAAGTGGAGAGATGGGATGAAAAACAGTAGGTTCAGAGATCAGTGAGGAGACTCCTGTGGCAGGAGCCAAGGGGCTTAGAGGGTATGGTGGGGACGTGCCAGGGACACCATGGAGCCCTTGGGTCCCCTCCCAGGAGTCGGGGCCTTTCCCTTTACACAGTGAGAAAACAGTGCAAAGTCAGCAAAGGAAATGGTAGGATTAAACTTGTGTTTTAAGCTTGAAAAGAGGGGAGTTTGGAGGCAGGCAAGCCAGGCAGAGGGTCATGAGAACGGATCAGGGAGGGGACTTAGGCCCTGAATTGCAGAATGGGTGCGAAAGTCTCCGGCCATCTGGCAGTAGAAGCTACTGATTCACTGTGGGAATTCATCCACCAGGGTTTCTGTGTGCGTGGCTGATTGATGATGTCATTTACACAGACAGGGGCTTTTTAGGGGAAAGACACTGAGTTCAGTTTGAAACTGGAGCAAGATATCAGATAAGCAGTCGGAAATGTAGGTCAGCAGCTCAGCAGGGATGGGGTGGCGTCAGGAGTGGGCGGGTGGGAGAGAGTGAAACAGTCCTGGGAGAGCGTGCAGTCAGTGGGACAGCGTGCAAAGTCAGGGGACCCTCCAGGACCACGTGAGAACTTTGAGAGAGGCCTCCATTTATGATGGCAAAGGAAGACACGGACCAGAGGGCTTGAAGAAAACCCTCTCCAGATACTCAAGAAAAAGGGTGTCCCAGAGGCCGAAGGAGGAGAGTTCCCAGGGCTTGGTGGTCAAATTCAAACTGGGAAATGGGCAGTCATCCTTTTCCTTTAAAATAGTCCATAACAGCAAGCTTTGTGGTATTAAAAAAATAATAACAACAACAACAAGAAGCAGGGCCTGTCAAAACAGAGTTTGGAAGATTAAAGGTGGAATGTGTGGAGAGATACCAGAGGTAGAGTGATGCGCAGAAGCCCTAAAGAAAAAAGTCAGTAGGAAGATGCTGAATGGCAGCTTAAGGGAGAAGCAAGATTGAGGAGGGCTGGTTTCTAGGAAAACATTTGGCTATTTAATTAGGTCAAGGAAAAGGGTGTCTGGACCTGGAGATGGTAGAGAAAGAGAGGAAAAATGGATGTGTTAACATTCTAGAGCAGATTGAAGCCAAGACAGTAAGAGTGCAGATAGAGGAGAACTTAGACTTGGAAAGAGAAACTGGAGATCAGGATTTCTTGAAGGATTAGTAAGATATTTTTGGCCAGGTGTGGTGGCTCACACCTGTATTCCCAGCACCTTGGAAGGCCAAGACAGGTAAATCATGAGGTCAGGAGTTCGAGATCACCCTGGCCAACATAGTGAAACCCCGTTTCTACTAAAAATAGCTGAGCATGGTGGAGGCACCTGTAGTCCCAGCTACTCGGGAGACTGAGGCAGGAGAATTGCTTGAACCCAAGAATTAGAGGTGGCAGTGAGCCAAGATTGCGCTACTGCACTCCAGACTGGAGACAGAGCGAGACTGCATCTCAAAAAAAAAAAAAAAATTTTTTTGAAGTGGCATTAAAGGCCCAATTTCATAAAAATGGCATGCATGTTTGGGAAATGAAGCAGTTATAAGGGGAGGAGTCTATGGTTTGTCTTTGGGAATGGAGTTCAAAAATCAAAACAAAATGAGATCGTGACTGGGAAAGTATTTCCTAAGCTATAAAATACAAATCATTTTTTAATGTATTGTTTTCACTCTTTTTGAAATGGATGGGTTGAGGGACTGTGGGGCTGATGGGGCACATAAACCATCCATGTGGACCCTGGCATTGCCCGGGATGGTGGCAAGGGATACAAAGGGAGAGTTTTCTGTGTCTACTAGGGAACATGGAGAAGGGGCCAGATATCAATGGATGATGGGAAAGAGAAAGATACCTCCCCTTGCTTGACATGGGCCTGCAAAGAAGGATGGTTAATAAAAGTGTCACATGGACTTTTGGGTCACAGCACTGTGCAGTGAGAGGGAATGCTCACCCTTCTTCCAGGGCTTGGGAGAATAGTCTCCACTTGATAGGTCTTGAAGGCAATGTAGTCAACAAGAATGTTCAAGAAGGCTGGGCAAGGTGGCTCATGCCTATAATCCCAACACTTAGAGAGGGCATTTGCAATCCAATCACTTTGGGAGGGTAAGGAGGTTTGTTTGAAGCCAAGACTTCAAGATCAATCTTGGCAACATAGCAAGACCCCATCTCTAAAAAAAAAAAAAAAAAAAAAAAAAAAAAAAAAAAAAAAAAAAAAAAAAAAAAAAAAAAAAAAAAAAAAAAAAAAAAAAAAATTTAGTTATGTGCACTTGTAGTCCTAGCCACTTAGGAAGCTCAGATGGGAGGACTTCTTGAGCCCAGAATTTTGAGGCTGACAGAGAGTGAGCTATGATCACACCACTGTACTCTAGCCTGGGCAAAAGAGTGAGACACTGTCTCTTAAAAAAAAAAAAGTTCAACAAAGCCTTTTTTGGTGGCAAGAAAGAGAAAACCACCACCGGGTGCAGTGGCTCACATCTGTAATCTCAACATTTTAAAAGGCTGAGGTGGGTGGATCATGAGGTCAGGAGATCGAGACCATCCTGCCCAACATGGGAAACCCGCACAAATTCAGAGGTTTAACTCATTGTGGCTACGTTGCCAGAAGTCCTGGAGCCAGCATTCCCCAGGCACGGCCAGTGGGTTGCCCAGCACGTCTGCCTATAGCAGCCAGCCTTTCTCAGAGCCGGGCTGCTGTTGCATGACTGCTTGTTCCACAGAGTTAGTGCTTCCAAACATGCACACAGAAACAGAACGGGATGTGTGGAGGCAGGAATGGGGGGAGAGAGGCACGCTGGTGATGTAAACGCAGTGTGTGGAAGAAATGAGGGGTGAAGCAGAACTGTGGAGATATCGGTCTGGAAAATGCACAAAAGGGAGCACAGTGGTGCTTGAAACACAGTCCATTTCCCAGTAAAAGGGAGCAGAGCTTCTCTTAGGGGCAAAGAAAGTACTAAGTAAGCATCTTGCAGCTGCAAAAAGCAAGGAAGTAATCAAAGAATGATGGGACATGTCAGAAGAACACAGAGTCAGACATGAGGGCTCATCTGGCCAAATGTGACACAGTGTGAGCCTCAAAACAAATAATGATAGTAACAGATTTTGAATAAAATAGGAATTCATGAGTCCATTCAGATACAAATAAACACATTAAGAAATGGAAAGTTAGGTGAGGAATGGGATATTTACATTGTTTCCAAGTTCCTCCTTACAAAATATTTATTAATTACAAGGGTGGAGAGGGAAGAGTCACCTGGCAGAGACACCTTAATCAAGAGATCAGTCTTCATTGCCAGGAATTGTGCAAATCGAAAATGTATGTTACCTGATAGCACACATGGAGAAGAACACAGATTACTATTGGGATTTTCGTAAGAAAGACACATAACTTGAATCTAATCATGAGGAAATATCGGACAGGCCCAAACTAAGAAGCATGCTACCAAACAACTGCTCCTGAATCTTCAAAAAATGTTAAGAATTTGAAGATCAAGGAAAGACTGGGGGCTGGTTTCAAAGTGAGGGAAAGTGAAGGCACATGACTGCTGAACGCTCTGTGTGATTCTTGTGCTGTGAAAGAGCATCAGGACAATTTGAGAAAGTTGCAAGGGATGTGAGCTGTGGAGGGGAGGTCGTGCCTGCTGCCAGTGTCCTGGTTTTCATGGCTGCACTGTGGTTAGGTAGGGGAATGTCTTTGTTTGCTAGAAATGCACACTGACGTAGTTGAGGGTAATGGGGCATCATGTCAGCAACTAAACAAACAAAAAAAGGCTTTAGGGTTTTTAAACTACACTTACAACTTTTGTTTGTTTCAAAATGTTTTTAAAAACCATAAAGTATAAAAAGGTCAGTCTCTATGTTTTTCCTTAAATGGAGCTTTGTTTTAGAGTGTTAGTGGGTTGAATAGGAGGTCCCAGCAAAGTCTATCCACATCCCCAAACCTATGAGTGTGAGCGTCTTTGGAAGAAGTGTCTTTGCATATGTGATCAAGTGAAGGATCTCTAGATGAGATCACCCTGGACTATCCAGATAAATCCAGCGACAAGTGTCCTTGTGAGAGACACACAGAGGGGAAATGTGAAGACCGAGGCAGAGACTGGAGGGACACAGACTTAAGCTAAGGAATAAGGAGGGAATGCCTGAAGCCACCAGAAACTGGAAGAGGCGAGGCAGGATTCTTCCCTAGCGCGTCTGGAGGGAACGTGGCCCTGCTCAACTGTTGACTTTGGACTTCCGGTCTCCAGAACTGTGAAAGAGTAAATTTCTGTTGTTTTAAGCCATGCAGTTGGTGGTCATTTGTTGCAGCAGCCCAGGGAAGCTAATATGTACTTTTCTCCTTTCACTTCACTGGAAATATAGAAAACTAGGTGAAAACCAAAAACAAGATGGCTTTGGATGTCCTCATGATTTTAGGCTGTCAAAGCCAGAAGGAGAACATTCATTCACCTTCTCAACGGAGCATGCTGCTCTGTGGGAAAAACAACTTCATCCGGTCACAGTGCCACCAAACACTCCATTGGTATTTGCACCGCGGACACTCACAGGACCTAAGCTCTAGGCTTGTTGGGGCTCTTGAAGGGAATAGTTCTCAACCAGGAGTGATTTTGGCCCCCAGGGGACATTTGACAATTTCCGGAGCATTTCTGGTTGTCATAACTGTGGGATGGGGTTTGCTACTGATACTGAGTGGGTAGAGGTCAAGAATGTTGTTAAATATCCTATAATGCACAGCACAGCCCTTCACCACAAAGAAGTATCTGCCTGCCCTAAAACGTTATTAGTGATGAGTCTGAGAAACCCTGTCCTAAGGGAATAACTTTTTTTTTTTTTTTGAGATGGAGTCTTGCTCTGTCGCCCAGGCTGGTGTGCAGTGGCACGATCTTGGCTCACTGCAGCCTCTGCCTCCCGGGTACAAGCAGTTCTCCTGCCTCAGCCGGGATTATAGGCCTGCATCACCATGCCTGGCTAAATTTCGTATTTTTAGTAGAGATGGAGTTTTATCATGTTGGCCAGGCTAGTCTTGAACTCCTGAACTCTGGTGATCAGACCACCTCAGCCTCTCAAAGTGATAGGATTACAGGTGTGAGCCACCTCGCCAGGACTGGGAACAACTTCTTTCTAAAAGAATCTTGACACTTCTCTGTCAGGGTAGGAAAACAAGAAGAAAGAAGGAGGCACTCCACAAACCCTTCAGGACTATTTTCTAAAATTATTATTGTGGTAAGAACATATAAGGTGAGATCTATCCTCTTAAGCACAATGTCCTACAGCCAAACTTACTTATCTTGCATAACTGACATTTTGTAGCCATTGAAGAGCAACACTTACTTCCCCTCCCCAGAATCTGACAACCACCGTTCTACTCTCTGCTTCTATTGGCTTCTTTAGCTACCTCCTATGAATGGTGGAATCATGCAATATTTGTCCTGTGCCTGGCTTATTTCTTAGTGTAAGTTCTCAATGCCCATCCATGGCAGGATTTCCTTCTTTTTATGGCTGAATAATATTCCATTGTATGAATATACGATATGTTCTTTATCCATTTGATATGGTTTGGCTGTGTCCTCACCCAAATCTTATCTTAAATTCCCAGGTGTTGTGGGAGAGACCCAGTGGGAGGTAACTCAATCATGGGGGCAGGTCTTTCCCGTGCTGCTGTCTTGATAGTAAGTCTCATGAGATCTGATGCTTATTATAAAGAGGAGTTTTCCCACACCAGCTCTCTCTTTGCTTGCTGACATCCTTGTGAGACATGACTTGCTCCTCTTGCCTTCTGGATGATTGTGAGGCCTCCCAAGCCACGAAAAACTGTAAGTCCAATCAAATCCCTTTCTTTTGTCAGTTGTCCAGTCTCAGCTGTGCCTTTGCCAGCAGCATGAAAACGGACTAATACACTGTTCATCTGTCGTTGGATACAGGTTATTTCTACCTTTTGACTACTGTGAATAATTCTGCAATAAACACTGGAGTGCAGATATCTCTTTAAGATCCTAGTTTCAATTCTTTTGGGTAAACATGGAGAAGTGGGATTGCTGGATCATACAGTGATTCTATTTTTAGTTTTTAAAGGAAGCTCAAAACTGTTTTCCATAGTAGATGCAGCAATATACATCTGTACCAACAGCTTACAAGTATTCCAATTTCTTCACATCCCCACCAACACTTACTTAAATTATCTTTAATAAAATTATCTTTAATTAAATTATCTTTTGATTTTTTAAAAATAAGGTCCATCCTAACAAGTGTGAAATGATATGTCATTATGGTTTTGAATTACATTTCCCTGACGATTAGTGATGTTGATATCCTTTTATATACCAGTTAAGCATTTGTATGTCTTCTTTGGAGAGGTTTCTATCCAAGTCATTTGCCCATTTCTTAATCAGGTTGTTTGTTTGCTATTAAGTTGTAGGGATTCCTTATATATTTTAGATATCAACTTCTTATTAGATGTATGGTTTGCAAATATTTTCTCCTACTCTGCAGATTGCCTTTCACTCTTGTTTCCATTGCAGAGACAGAAGCTTTTTAGTTTGATATAGTCCTACTTGTCTATTTTTGCTTTTGTTGCTTGTGCTTTTGGTGTAATACCCAAGAAATCATTACCAAGACTAAAGACATGAAGCTTTCCCTCTATGTTTTGTTCTAGGAGTTTTATAATTAACTTCAATCCATTTCAAGTTAATTTTGTATATGTGGTATAAGAAAGGGGTCAAATTTCATACTTATGCATGTGGCTAACCAGTTTTCCCAACACTGTTGAAGAGACTACCTTTTCCCCACTGTGTATTCTTGGCAATCTTGTGTAAGATTAGTTGACCATATATTTATTGTTCAGTTTATTTAGGGGCTTTATATTCTATTCCATTGATCTATTATATTTGTCTTTATACCAATACCATACTGTTTTAATTACTGTTGCCTTTTAATATATTTTGAAATCAGGAAGTGTGATGCCTTCAGCTTTGCTCGTCTTTCTCAAGATTGTGTCAGCTATTCAGAGTCCTTTGTGCTTCCATATGCATTTTAGGATTGTGTTTTTATTTATGTAAAAAATAGCATTGAGATTTTGACTGGAGATTATATTAAATTTGTAGATTGCTTCTAGTAGTATGCACATTTTAACAATATTACATTTTCGATTCCATGAACACAGGATGTTTTTCTCTTATTTGTGTCTTCTTTAATTTCTTTCATTAATGTTTTCAGCATACAAGTCTTTTACCTCCTTGGTTAAGTTTAGGTATTTTATTTTATTGATTGATTGATTGATTGACAGAGTCTTGCTCTGTCACCAGGCTGGAGTGCAATGGCACGACCTCTGCTTACCACAACCTCCACCTCCTGGGTTCAAGCAGTTCTTCCGCCTCAGCCTCCTGAGTAGCTGGGATTACAAGCATCCACCATCACACCTGGCTAATTTTTTGTATTTTTTTTAGTAGAGACAGGTTTTCACCATGTTAGCCAGGCTAGTCTCAAACTCTTGACCTCAGGTGATCTGCCTGTCTCAGGATCCCAAAGTGCTGGGGTTACAGACTTGAGTTACCATGCCTGGCCTATCCTTTTTGATGCTACTATAAATGGGATTGTTTTCTTAATTTTGATAGCTTGTTGTTGACCTTCTGGACTATTTATAGGTCTTCAAGTTCCAGAAGTCTGTGGTTTGCCGTAGGATATGCAGTATGGATGAGGTGCGGATAAACAAGCAAAGAGCTGGGATTTCTAGCCTCCGACCTTCTCTTCTAGCTGGTCTTGCTCTTTCACACTCACACATGGAAAGAATTTTCAGAAGGTGACTATGGTAAATTGGCTCTGAACACACTTGATGAAACGTTTCAGTCCTATCTACTGAACTACATTATGCAAAGAGTGTCAGGGCCCCAGACATACACCCTGCAGGCTTTAGTTCTCTCACTATTCAGACTGGGGAAGAAAACACCTCTAGAGCTCTAACCACCCCTCTCTCTCTCCCTCCTTCCTCCTTCCATTTTCCTTTTGCTCAGCATTTACTGACCACCATCCATGCAAATACTGTGCTAAACACTGGTAATGCAAAGATGAATATGTTCATAACTGATAGAAGGAAGAGAGAGAGACGCTGAAATAGGAAGTGTTGAGTGCTATGACAATGGTCTCCACACATGGAGAGCTTTTTAAAAAGTTTCCTATACTTGACAGGGCAAATGAAATCAGATTTCAGGATTCATGTTTCAGAGGGGAGAGGGAGAAAACAGCCTGGAAAGATAAAGTTGAAACAAATATCTCAAAGCTTAGTTCAGTTGTCTCTCCTGTGACAGAAAACTGGCTATAGGATGAGTACGCTTCCTCATTTTCAAAAACTCAGTGTGTTTCTTAACATCTGGTTAGACCTCTCAGAATTAAGAGGCATCTAGAGATATTTTTGAAGGCAAATATATGAGTCCTGAAAATCTACATGTATGAAAATGTTTCCTAGCAAGACCCAAAAGGAACTTACTGGTCTCAGTGTGGATGCCATAGGGCCCCTTGGGTTTGGGGTTTTCAGTGGATATAATCACATTTGTCCCAGACAAAGACATTAAGGCCTGGGATAGCTGTCATGACTCAGATTCTCTGTTCCTGTTGGGATCATGTAGAAAAAGCAGACAGATTTCCCAAAGGATCTTTTTAACTTGTCTTTGGCTGTGGTGGCCAGTGATTATGGGCCAGTCTCATTTGACATTTTGATTAAAACATCTGCTTGCCAATACCTTGGCAATTTTTAAATGCTAATATTTTCTAAAGTTCTAAGATCCTAGGCAAATATGGGCAAAGATGCTCAAAGGAGTTGATGAAGGAAAGGGGGGCACTTTGTAGCCCTTGCATTTGAAGGCACAGTATCAGTGCCACTCGAATAGTTGATACCCCTTCCTGGTGACAGCTGCAGGCACATCAGAGCTGGGGACTGCTCAGCTAATTGAAGTGCCCTGTAGGTTCTTCTTTGCCCTCAAGAACCTCTCTGATAAATAGCTCTTGACCAGCTCCTTATATGGCTACACACAGCCCCAAGAGGCTGAGATGTATTTTGGACACAATCTGATTCTCATTTGTCAAGGGTCTCAGGCCTTCAGCTTTGCAGCCAAGGGAGACAGCAGTGGGCTCCAGAGACCCTTGTGCCCTGGCCCTGTTGCAGTCACTTTTCCTCTGAAGATTCCCTCTTATCTTAAAAAAGAGAGGTGCCTGGGGCTCGTCACATCGTGTTGGGCAATGGCTAAGATAATCGAAAGTATGAGGGGAAATCAGAACTGGCAAAGTTGCATAGGAGGAAAGTGGCTCTTGACTTATTCACCTTTGGAGAGCCTTTGGGGCCCACTGAGAATCATTTCATAAGCCCCCTTGGGTGTGACACACAGGCTATTTTTGCTTATTTGCCACTTAGATGAGCCACACCAGAGGGAAGGGTTATTGCTGCTGCCTGGCATCTGCCACGTGAGGACTGCATCTGGAGATGGC
The DNA here is from genome assembly GCF_001604975.1 of Cebus imitator. Classification (NCBI taxonomy): domain Eukaryota; kingdom Metazoa; phylum Chordata; class Mammalia; order Primates; family Cebidae; genus Cebus; species Cebus imitator. The sequence continues at coordinate 5,378,507 of NW_016107405.1, read as the reverse complement.
ACAGGAGGACTTTGTCCCAAGGCCTGTGGACCTCGCCACAGACCACAGGATGATGAGTATATCGGATTTTTTTCATGATCACTGATGAACTGGATGAAACCCAATGCATAATATATATTAATTGAGTGAATGAATGAATGAAACAAAGAAAGAAGCTGGTGGGTCATTAGAGCCTTACGCTTGGATCCGGCAGCAAACGGAAATAAAACTAGATTGTCATGGTGGATTCTGTTGAAGTGACTAAAAGGATTACCTCCCACAAAATCCCTGAAACCGTCTGTTAGTGACCCCACAACACAAGATGGTCAAGCCCATGATAGCCACAGAAGACGAAAACTCATTTTGACGTTCGTGTTGTAGTAGGAAGAAGATTTTGGCTTTTTTCCAATGATCTTGATGGTTCCTGGCATCCCACATCCCCTAAGTCAGGGTGTCCACTCATGTGCCAAACCCATGCCGACCCTGGAAGACTGCAAACACTCTGTCAAACAGCTGCCACTTCTCACCTTCCCTCAAGAAAACTCTAGAGCAAGAATATTTCCTACTTTCCCCAGATAGACTTTCCTTACTGGAGGGCACATCTTCCCTGAGGAGTACAAAATAGAAGGGGAAAATACTCCCAGGGAAAACAAGAAGTGGGAATGGAATGGACAACCCTTTCAGGCTCCACTCATGGCAGCCCATATTTAATGTGGAACTGGAACTGTGGAGTGAGAGCTATTCAGAAATGTATACCCAGGAGTGGGCCGAGCTATAATATATGAACTGACTTTGGAGTAACATGTAATATGCTTAACATAACATTGCAACCAGGGGAGCCATTTTTTAAGAATAAAACATTGAGGGAGAATAAATATCATTAATGCAGAATGAGTGACGTGGGAGTTCCCAAGGAACAGGGGATTTTCTCACTCTGACCTCAGGCTGTAATTGCGGAGAGACTGTCTTAGTTGTCACTAACCTGTTTTTTAAAAAATAATGTAAAATGTAATTTGTTAGATATAAGATCCAAAGGCCTTGAGGTTGGTGAGAGGGTTTCTGAAAAGCCCACTGGGTGGGGTTTCCACGTCTTGCTCTCAGAGGAGTGGTCATGACTGACTGCTCACCACAGCCAAAAAGCCAGCTCTTAACAGGCACTCTCAGGAACAGTCACTGGCTTTTTTCTTGGGTGTCTAGAGAGAGAACAGAACACTTGAATTATGACAGCTGCCCCAGTCCTTCATGTCTCCACTTTGTTCTGCTGCGTACGTGTCATGGGCAGTTAGAAGGCCCTGAGGCCCTCCTGGGGGTCCATGGCCCACATTCAAACCCAGCACCAAGGGGCCTTCTAAGCATGCAGGGAGTGGGTGTAGAGCACACAATGCCCACTTAGGAAGCACAGCCACACTTCACTGTTGGATGCAGCCAGGGATTCCTCTCCAAGTTCTGTCTGGCAGGTCCCCATCTGGTCAGGACAGATGAGATGCTCAGAATGACCACACTACATGCCTTGTATCCTCCTTTTGGTCAGGATTGGTCTAGTCTGATGTTTTCCAAAATAAATGCTATGAGATGTTAAAAGTCTTCTTTATAAAAGGAGAGAATGTCCCATGATCTAATTGGGAGGAGAAGTGCTAGGTTAAACAGGATTCTTTATTGAGATTTCTCAGGGCTTTCAACATTGGGAATTTCCAAGAGAGTGGTAAAGGATGCCATGCATCCCTTAAAAGGCGTTTCACGGGACTAACATTTCTCAAAACCCATTGTGGGAACCCCAGTCTGTATTTATTAGGGGAGCCTCTTCCTGTTTTGAGTCCACAGCATCACACTTGTTTTTATTCTTAAATCATCTAATCTAGGAAAATTAGTTCCTGACCTTCTGGAACAACACACATGGCTGAAACATGGAGAAAAATGTTCACCTTGTCTTTTGAGACCTGCTCAGTTCTGCACTTTTCTGGGGTATTTGAGGGGCAGCATTCCCTGGTGCACCTTCCCAGAGGTGAAGAATAATCTGCTTCCAGCTAGAGAACTGGGTAGGCAGGCAGTGGGAACAGGTGGGCAACATCCCATAGCAACCCTGCAACGTGGCCAGGGCCCAGGACCTCAGGGGCTCACGCCCAGCTCCTGGACTCACCACTTGTTCAATGGGGATGATGGCATTAGTACCAACTTTACAGAATGGTTTGGAGGATTTAAACAGTTCCACACATGTGATGGTTAATTTTATGTGTTAATTTGAGTGGGCCACTGGTTGCCTGGATTAAGCACTGTTTCTGAGCGTTTCTGTGAGGCTGTTTCCAGGTGAGATTGGCATCTGGATTGGTGGACTCAGTGGGCTGCCTTCCCTTATGGGGGTGGCCATCATCCTGGTCACTGAGGGCCTGAAGGGAGCAAAAGGCAGAGCACAGAGGAATTCGTCCCTTCTTTCCTGCCTGTGAGCTCAGATGTCCCATCTCATCTTCTCCTGCCTTGAACTGGGGTGAACATCATTGGCTCCCCAAGTTCTCAGGCCTTCAGCTTTCCTGGGTTTCCAGCTTGTGAGCGAAAAGGATGTGTGTGTGCGTGCACACGCGTGCATGTACATGTGTGTGTGCGTGTGCATGGGTGTATTTGTGTGTGAGTGTCTGTGTGTATTGATATCTCCTGATGTTGGTGCTGTTTCTCAGGAGAACCCTAACAAAGCAGATTGAGCACCTTGCACAGTATTAATAATATACAGCTAGACACAATACACATTAACAATTGTCACTTAGGGAATGTGGAATAAGAAGAAACAATATCTCCCAGATAAAACCTTATTGGCTAAGTTTGCACAAAGGCTCCTCACTCATTAAGCTGTTCCAGGAATAGGGTAAATTTCATTTCATTTTAACATGATTTTTCCCTGGACTTCTGGAGAACAATGCTCCCTTCTGGTTGAGTGTTGCCATCCTTCCTTCTCTTGGGATCTCGTCTGTCCTGCCTACCTATCAATATTTATTGTTATATTCTAGAATAAAGAATGTCTAGTTCTAGGTCATGAATGCCACAATGCGGAACTCAACTCCCCTGTGGTCCAGAGGAGCAGAGCAAAAGAGAGGCAAGGACACATACAAGTGATGCCCCGTGGGAAAGTGCTACACTGAGAGTTCAGCTGGGAGGACGTGACCACCATCCCAGCATGCAAGAGGCCCTCAATACATTTCAATTCAATGAGGGAATGAGTGAACAAGGAAATCACATTTGCACTAGATGCGAAGGAGGTTGTCTGATTTGTAGGGCATAATATTCGTGAAATGTTAATTCATATTTTCTTCTTTCTTTTTGCTATTTCAAGTAGGATTTTGGAGCTTGCAGCCTTTATCCCAGAAAGTTGTCAAGGAGAAACAAAGAAGCAGCCTGGAAGAAATTGTGGCTGTGGCAGGGGTCGGGGGGGGGCATTGTGGGTACTGTCCCCACTGCTGAGACGACCCTGGGTGTCTAGGAGGCAGGCTGGAGAGGTGACAGGCATAACAGGTGGTCTGTGGGCCTGCAAGTGTCATGCAGACCTCAGAAGAGGTGGCTGGGGACACACATGGGGAGCCTGGCATAGGGGGCCCTGAGGTCCCATGGCCTGAGCAGAAAGCAGAAAGCAGAAAGCCGAGGACTTTAGGGATGTTCTGGGTCTGGACAATGCTATGCTGTCAGAGACATCGAGGATACAGCTGTCCCGAAGGCAGATCCACTCTGGAGGTGGAGAGCATCCCAGTCAGAACTCAGGTGACATTCCCCCCTGACTTGAGGAGATGGGGCTCAGAACAGGGAGGAGGTGGTTTTAAAGAACATTTTACATATATATATATTTTTTTTTCTTGCACATTCTAAGATTGTAGGCTATGCCCCTTCCCTGAACAAACATACACCAGCTTCAGGCTTGTCTGCCCTTTTACGATGGCCAGTTGAGGTTTTCAGTTCCAAAGGTTTTCTTCCTAAGATTGGTCAACCATAAGCTGAGGACAAATGGGACTGTGAAATTGACTTGAGCTGAACAGAACCAGAGATGAGCTGGAGAAGGAGGAAAGAGAATTTCCTTCTTGTTTTCTTTGTTCCTGCTAAATAATTACACATATGACTCTGAGAAGAAACAGAGATTCCCTACAGGTGTCCTGTCCCCCCAGCCCCTCTGGCTCTCCAGAGTATTCTTGATAGAGGGCTACACTGCCTCTGCTTGAACATTTCCATTTTGGCCAGTTCCTGTCTGCTTGGTCTGTTATCCCAGATCCTCAACATTCAGAACTGCAAGACTACTTCCTTCAAACACGGGTCTACACCTCCACTCCGCCTACCCCTTTTAAAATTCATTTCCTAGTACAGCCAACTAGAGCTTTCACTACTGCAAAACAGAAGCCAAATAGGTGATGTGCACATCTTAGAGTCACCGTATGTCCCTCGTTTTCAGTGCTTACTTGGGGTACTATGTCCCTGTGTTTACTCAGCTCTCCAGTGACCCAGCACACAGATTTGTTTCAGCTTGATGAAGTGCATGGTCATAGAAAAAGAAGAGGGAGAGGAACCAGGAGAAGAACAGTGGAAGAACATGAACATTTTTGTTGTTGTTTTGTTTTTGTTTTTGTTTTTGAGCTGGAGTCTCTCTCTGTTGCCCGGGCTGGATTGTGGTAGCCTGACCTGGGCTCACTGCAACTTCCACCTCCTGAGTTTAAGTGATTCTCCTGCCTCAGCCTCCTTAGTAGCTTGGATTACAGGCATCTGCCACCATGCCTGGCCAAATTTTGTTTTTGGTTTTTTTTTGAGACAGTGTCTTGCTCTGTCACCAGATGCCAGGCTGGAGTGCAGTGGCACAATCTCTGCTCACCGCAACCTCCACCTCCAGGGTTCAAGCATTTCTCCTACTTCAGCCTCCCGAGTAGCTGAGACTACAGGAGTGTGCCACCATGCCTGGCTAATTTTTGTATTTTAGTAGAGACGAGGTTTCACCATGTTGGCTAGGATGGTCTTGAATTCCTGACCTCAAGTGATCCACCTACATCAGCCTTCCAAAATGCTGGGATTACAGGCTCAAGCCACCGTGCCCAGCCCACAAACATGTTTTAAATATTTTAACTTTCCCCTAAAGTTTCACATGGAAGAAAGATGTAATTTTAAAAAAAAATTATAGAAAGAGTGACTGAAATGTAGAAGTAATGCATGAATGTGAGGTATCACGGTTTACTGCACTTAACGGGCAGGCAGATGAATACTTAGATATTTTCATTAGATATTGCAGAATAACATAAAAAACAAACCCACTGAAGTCAATAATGGAGACAAAATTACTATTAAATGTCCAAAAGTTCACTCCTAAACAAAAAGAAACCAAAACAGAAATTTCTAAATTTCTAGAAAAGAATGATAAGGAGAACACTTTAATTGCAAACTGTACAAGATAAGAAAGCTACACTCAGAGAAGGATTTATCAGATTAAGAACCTGACTTTGAGAAATAAAAATGAACCAATTATTTACTTAAGGAAGATAGAAAAATTGTAATTCTTATTAAAAAAAAGAGCAACTAGGAAGAATAAATACATAGATGAAAGCTGAAAAATAAAACATACGGCAAAAAGAAGGTTTGAAGTCAATAAAGAACTTGTTTCTTTTAAAGAACAAAATAGATAAATCTTTTGAGACTGATTAAAAGGAGAAGAGCAAAATTATAAAAAATTAGAAATGATAAAAGAGAAATAACCACAAATACAGATGAAATTAAATATATAAATTATAAACCACGTCACTCTGTGAATAATGCATTCAGCACATTTGAATGCATTATTTCCTATATAAGCATACAATCAACTGAGCATAAAAAGAAGTGAAAAATTTGTGTACAATGATCACCACAGAAGACAGTAAAAAAAAAAAAGTGCTCAAAAATCAATTGTTAAACCCTCAAAAATTTGGGTATAGAAGGGAGATACTTCAACATAATAGAAGCCATATACAACAGACCCGTAGCTAGTATCATACTGAATGGGGAACAACTGAAAGCCCTTCCTCTAAGATCTGGAACACAATAAGGATGCCCATGTTCACCACTGTTATTCAACATAGTACTGCAAGTCCTAGCTAGAGCAATCAAACAAATAAATAAAGGGCATCCAAAATTGTAAAGAAAGAAGTCAAATTATACTTGTTTGCAAATGATACAATCTTATGTTTGAAAAAACCTAAAGACTCCACCAAAAAAAAACCCAGATCTGATAAATTTAGTAAAGTTGCAGGATACAAAGTCAACCTATAAAAATCAATAGCAGTTCTATGTGCCAACAGTGAACAATATAAAAAAGAATTCAGAAAAGTAAACCCACTTAAAATAGCCAGAAATAAAATTATAATAAATTCCTAGGAATTGACTAAAGAAGTAAAAGATCTCTATAATGAAAACTACAAAATACCAACGAAAGAAATTGAAAAGGACTCCAAAAAAATGGAAAGATATTCCATGTTTATGGTTGGAAGAATCAATTTTTTAAATGTCCATACTACCCAAAACAATCTACAGAGTCAATGCAATCCCTATCAGAATACCAATGACATTCTTCACAGAAATAGAAAAAAAAAACCCTAAAATTTATATAGAACCACAAAATTTATATGGAACCACCAGAATAGCCAAGGCTATCCTATGTAAAAAGAAAAAACTAAAGGAATCACATTACCTAATGTCAAATGATACTGCAGAGCTACAGTAACCAAAACAGCATGATACTGGCATAAAAACAAACACATAGACCAATGGAATGGAATAGAGAACCCAGAAACAATTTATACACCTACAGTGAACTCATTTTCAACAAAGGTGCCAAGAACATACACTGGGGAAAAGACAGTCTCTTCAATAAATGGTGCTGGGAACACTAGATATCAATATGCAGAAAAATGAAACTTGACCCCTATCTCTCGCATATACAAAAATCAAAATGGATTAAAGACTTAAATCTAAGAACTAAAACTATGAAACTAATACAAGAAAACATTGGGAAAATCTCCAGGACATTGGTCTAGGCAAAAATTTCTTGGGCAATACCCCACAAGCACAGGTAACCAAAGCAAAAATGGACAAATGGGATCACATCAAGTTAAAAGGCTTCTACACAGCAAAGGAAACAATCAACAAAATGAAGAGACAACCCACAGAATGGGAAAAATATTTGCAAACTACCCATCTGACGAGAATAGTAACCAGAAAATATAAAAAGCTCAAACAACTTTATAGGAAAAAAAAATCTAATAAAATGATCAAAAATTGGGCAAAATATTTGAATAGACATTTCTGAAAAACAGACACACAAATGGCAAACAGGCATATGAAAATGTGCTCAACATCACTGATCATCAGACAAATGCAAATCAAAACTACAATAAGATATCATCTCACCCCAGTTAAAATGGCTTACATCAAAAGACAGGCAATCACAAATGCTGGTGAGGATGTAGAGAAAAGGGGACCCTTGTACACTGTTGGTAGGAATGTAAATTAGTATGACCACTAAGGAGAACCATTTGGCAATTCCTCAAAAAACTTAAAATACAGCTACCATATAATCTAACAATCCCAATTCTTTTTAGAAAACATTTTTAGAGACTGGGTCTCACACTGTCACCCAGGCTAGAGTACACTGGTGCCATCATAGCATTCAGCAGCTATCAGTGCCTGGGCTCAAGGGACCGTCCCTCCTCAGCCTCCCAAGTGGCTGGGATTATAGGTGCATACCACCATAGCTAGCTAAATTTTTTAAATGTTTTATGTTTTATTTTGTAGTCTTACTATGGTTGCCCAGGCTGATCTCAAACTCCTGGGCTCAAGAAATTCTCCTGCCTCAGCCTCTCAAAGTGCTGGGATTAAAGGCATGAGCCACAGTGACTGGTCTTCTCAATTCTTTTGTAAAGCCATAATAATTTTGATACTGATAAGTGTATTATTCCATTCTTGCATTGCTGTAAAGAAATACCTGACACTAGGTAATTTATAAAGAAAAGAGGTTTAATTGGCTCACCGTTCTGCATGCTGTACAGAAATCATAGTGGCTTCGGGGGAGGCCACAGGAAACTTACAGTCGTGGTGGAAGGTGAAGGGGGAGCCCGTTCTTCACATGGCCAGAGCAGGAGGAAGAGAGAATGGGGAGGTGCCACACACTTTTAAACAATCAGATCTCATGAGAATTCACTCACTATCACGAAAACAACACAAAAAGGGGAAATCTTCCACCAAGATCCAATCACCTGCACCAGGCCCCACCTCCAACATTGAGGATTACAATTTGACGTGAGATTTGGGAGGGGACACAAATTCAAACCATATTACAAAGTTAAAAAGAAAAACCAAACAAACCTGTAGATCATTCCATTTGGTCACATTATTTTATTTCCTGTATCCATTGCTAGATTCAGTTTGCTGATATTTAGAATGTTTGCATTTTTAGTCCAACGCACATAAGTTGAGACTAAGGAACACTTACTGTCCTGCTGGAAGGAAGGGTCTTTATAAATGAAAGCGTATCAGAATGGATTCTGATGCACCCTCACATAAAAATAAAAGCAGAAGGCAGAAGAGGACCTGGGTTCCAGTTGCCATCTCTGTAGGAAGTCAGCAACTGTGGACCTTGGTCAGGAAGTGTAAGAACGATGTATTAATGATCATCTTTAAAACTTCTGCTGTGTTATTTGAGTTGCTCTCGCTCTACCTCTCCACATATTTGCATTAAATCCTTTAAAAAGAAGAGGGCCTTAATGCTTGTCCTCAGGGGCAGCAAAACAAGGCAAGACTTGGGAAAACAGCAACCTCCCTGGTATCCAGGCTGGGGAAGGTGAGAACTACTAATGTGAGTTGTGGGTGGGCTCAACAGTTGAGCAGAGTAGTTGAGGAGCGGGTCTTGACTCTGGGACATAGGGTGCAAGGTCTAGGAAGTTCGCATCATTTGCTTCCCTCAAGTTCAGGGAAGATGTCTATCTCCTCACCTGATTAGCCCCTTGATAGAGTTTGGATATGTGTCCCCGTCCAAATTTGATGTTGAATTGTAATCCCCAATGCTGGCGGTGGACCTGGTGAGAGGTGTTTGGATCATGGGTGTGGATCCTTCGTGGCTTGGTGCTGTCTTTGTGATAGCAGTTCTGGTCATTTAAAAGATGTGGCACCTCCCGCTCACTTTCTGTCTGTTGCTCTTGGTTTTACCATGTGATGTGCTGCTCCCACTTCACCTTCTGCCGTGATTGGAAGCCTCCCTGAGGCCTCCCCAGAAGCAGACGCTGCCATACTTCCTGTAGAGCCTGCAGAATCGTGAGACAATTAAACTTCTCTTATAAATAAATCAGTCCTAGATATTTCTATAGAGCAATACATGAATAGACTCATATGTTCCTATTAGCCAATGGACTCATTCCTTCAACATTACTCACCCCATCATTTCCTTCAACAGTGTTACCCACATCTGTCATCCGATTGGCTACATGTCACCATCTTTTTTCTATCTGCACTTCCCATTAACTCCTCCTACCCCTCAAAGCCTCACCTCTCCATGAAATGGCTCTGAAATCCTAATTATTAAATGCATTAGGCACTTTTAAATCCTTATCTTTCATAACTTTGCTGTATTTTCTGCAACTTGGGTTTTTTTGTTTTGTTTTGTTTTGTTTTGTTTTGTTTTGTTTTGAGACAGGGTCTCACTCTGTCAACCAGGCTGGAGTGTAATGTAATCAGGGCTTACTGCAGCCTTGACCTCCTGGGTCCAAGTGATCCTCCCACCTCAGCCTCCCAAGTAGCTGGGACTACAGGCATATGCCACCATGCCCACCTAATTAAGAACCATTTTTGTGTGTGTGGAGATTGGGTCTTACTATGTTGCTCAGGCTGGTCTTGAACTCCTGGGCTCAAGTAATCCTCCTGTCCTAGCCTCCTAAATTGCTGGGATTACTGAAAACTTGGGGTTTCTAACAACGATGTATTTGGCCATTTAAACTTCCCACTGCCTCTGAGCCCTTAAACTTTCATTGAAGGCTTTTCACAATCTGGAGTCCCAACTTGGGTAGGTCAAAATCTCTTTGGACTTTGTTTCCTCATCTGTCAATGAATTAGATGCTCATTACTTTTTCCTCTGGCTCAAAATTAAAATTCTAAGCCTTCCCTGGTCCTTCTCAGCTGAAACCTGTCTTCCTCCTCTGAATGTGGGTCAAAGGCTAATTCTACCTATCATGTATTGCATCAATTCATCTAAGAAATCATTTGCACATCCCCTTTATGTTGAGAGTTGTGTCAGAGGAAGGGGAGGAAAAGAGATAGACCTGGCCCCTGCCACTGAGAGCAGTGCTACTGGTGTGTGTATATGGAGCTTGTCATATGAGATACTTCCTTTAAGGGCCAGAGTTAGCTACATATCCCATCAGGGTTTGTACAAAGTAGATACAAAGAAGGATTTGCCAAAAGCATAAAAAGCCCTTGTGCACCTAAACGTTACCTGCTCACCTGACTATGCTCGTGGAGCTAGCAGGAAGTTCCCCGGGTTAGGAGATGTGGCAGGGTGCTTTTCCCGAATACTGCCTACTTTAACACTAGTAGGCAAAGACTTCAGATTCTCAATAAAGGGAAAAACAAGCTATGTAAAGGACAGACCCTTCTTTTTTAGGCACTGGAGTGAGATTTTAAATAGTGGTACTTTTCACTTCAGATAGAGGATTCAAGTTTATTTATTTTTCTTCTTTTGCTTAAGTAAAGCCAGATGCTAAGCAAGGTATGAATCATGTGGAAAGCTTTTAAAGGTGGTGAGGACAAATGATCACTTTGGTTCAGATCACTAAAATACTCAAAAAATGCTCACACTGAAGTATCAGGAATGCAAACATGATAAAAAGTTAAAAACTACCCTGATGAGAAAACATTTTAAAAATGGCAATGATGGTAAACTGGTCAGCTTCTACTACAGACTGTTGGGTCTACGGCTTCTTATCAGAAGTTTTCTCACAAGTTTTCAAACAGCAAAACCAAAATGATTACTGGAACTACAGTGTTGAATACTATTTAGTAAGTAGTCTCTGAACTGGAACAATCTGCTATGGCACATATGTTTTGTTTCATTCATGATTCCAGTGATTCCTCTTACAAGCTTTTTCTGTGCATTTGGCCTAGAAGAAAGGACAGTGTGGGGTTGACAGTGATGGTACTTCTGAACCCAGAAGATTCCATTTTCCAAGCCTCTGACTATAAGGGGTTCTCAGGGCCTGCTGAGATGTGTTCCATCACCACAGAAACCATGATTTGGCATTCAGCAGATCCAGGTTCCCAGGAAACTCAAGGTAAATCCAAAGGTTTATCAGGGACATCAACAATTTTAGGGCTGGAAGACAAAGGAGGATACAAATGATTGCTGCAATACACAAAAGTTTTATTTTTGACTTTTTTCTTCTTTTCTGAAGGCAAAATAAAATAGAACTGAACATCAATGAATTTTGTACAACAAAAACAACTTTTAATATGGAATAGTCCATGAACATTTTAAAATCTCGGAATGGCTTCCCTTTTTCAAAGTCATGCTTTCTTGCGGTCCACAAGGAATTGGCACGGAGGAGACAGTGGCAGCGGCGGGTGAGGTGAGTGGAGGAGGGGGCTTCTCTCAGATCCGTGTTAGCTGGTGCCACAAACTGGATGGGAGGATGCTCTCCACTTTCTCCATGACAAAGTTTAAGGGGGCAAACAAAGTGCTGAGGAACTGCAAAGAAACCAAAAAGACACAGAAGTCAGCAGAGACCTTGTTCAAGACTGTAAAACAAACCTCTCCTCCCACGCTTGCAGCTTAAGTCTCTGCATTACGAAAGTCTCAAAAGGCGACCATTTCATCTTTATGTTTACAGGAAACATCAGCTGATGGTCAAAACTACATTCCAGTCCTTGGCCCCAGACAGCACTGTTAGATAACAGGGAGAAGTGTCAGCTGACAGCCCCCTCACTTCCCTGACAGGTGGCCCACGGTCCCGAGGTCTTCCTGCTAGTCTTCAGCATCTGCTGGCTGCCATGCAGATGACTGGTGTCATCAAACAGGAATGATGGATTGGTGGCAGGTGGGCATAAGAGTTAAAAAATTGTGACAACTTAGACAAGCTGCTCATCTAGCTGGGTACAGAGCTCACTTTAAATGGAAAAGGCAATTTTAAAGATCAAGTGTATTGTGTATGAATTTCTTTGCAATCCCACTGCCTCCCAAACACCAGTGCAGCCTGGGCTCCTTTCTGAGTCATGTGTTTAGCAGTATGCCTGGGACTCTGGGGGAAGGCGGCAAACTGGCGATTCCATGGAGGACAGGTCCTTGTTAAGAGAGGCTGCTCCGAATGTACCTCTGGGAACTCTTTTATTTGGTTACTAAAGTCCTTTCTGCTCTTCATGTAGAGAATAAAGCTCATTAGCTGTGTCTTTTAAGAAAGCCAAATGCTTCACCATGAGACTCTTTTTAATATATTCTCAAATCCATTCTAATTCTGTTATTGTGAAGAATCAGCTTCATTCCACAACCCTTCCAACACCTGGCAGAAGAGGTACCCTGTCTCAGGCAGGAAAGAAAGAGGTGTTTGGATGGTTCTATTGCCCTCTGTCTGCTCAGAACCCAGGTATTGTCTCACTGGGGTTCGACACCTGGTTCTTGTACTGTGGAGCCCTTTGTCCTAAGCCCTTGTCCGTTACATAGCACCATCGACACCACTAAGAATTTCTTGTAGAAGTGTAGCGCAGCGTGTGTGTTTATATGCAGAGGGGATCATAGTTCTGAGGTCAAGCAAGTTCAGCACATTTAATGAAGTGAAATCAGGCTCCTTCACTAGGTGTAAGTTCTGTGGACTGTGGGTCTTCAAGAATAGGTATGGTGGGCAAGTTTCCCAAATTTGCTGACCTAGAATTTTCCCTGTTTTTTTTATTTTGTTTTGTTTTGGGACCAGCAGAACACACACTGGGAAGGCCTGCACCACATTATAGCCAGATCATCAAGTGTGAGATCTGTATAATGGAAAATGAAGAGAGCATAAAATCTAGGATCCTTCTCCAACCTGTCTTTTACACCAATTAAATCTATTTATTTAGTAAGGCACTTAAGTGCTGGGGGAAATATAAAAGGGTCTAAGACAAAACTAAGCTCCACAAAGATCTGGACCAAGCAAAGTAATAACCAGATATAGGCTATGACAGCAATCAGGATAGAAGCCCAAACAAAGCACTGGGACTGGAAAAGGGAGATAATTCATTCTGTTGAAAGGAGCAGGAACACTTCTGAGAATGAGGCAAGTGAAATGGTCTCCAGTGGATGCCTGGAATGTCAAAAGAGAGAGATGGGGTAAGGATGGTAAAGGAAGAAATAGGAGCAGGGTGGGCCCTCCAGGCTCAATCAACAGCCAGAAGAGAAATGAAAAAGCAACAGTATGAGCAGAAGGTGATAAATGCTTCAGTTTAGCTAGGATAGTTAGAAGAAGTAGAGTTCAAAAGTGGCTAAGAAGGACACTGGGCAGGGTCCTGCGTGCCAGGCTGGATCTGCAGTTAAGAAACAGGCAGCCATGTCAGTGCTTGAGCAAAGAGGAGATGGTGCTGTCCTCAAGTGGGTGCCAGATACATGGCAGTTTCTGATAACCTTCTGAAATTATCCTTTGTTGAGTTCACAGGGCCACTCTACAGAATAGATGGCCTATCCTTTTCAGTTTAGAGCTGGACTGGGTGCACCCATGAATGCAGTTGGAAGGTATCATGGGAGACAATGGGCCTGGGAATGAGCAATTAATGCCAATGACTCTCAGAGCATTTGTAAAATCCTAGTTATAAGAGGATAATATGGAACAAGTCTACTAATTGTATTATCCCAACATGATATAAAATATACACATATATACAATTATATATGTCCGCATATGTGTATATATACATACACAGACACATACATAATCAGAGACCACCAATGCTCCATAAACCACAGCATCTGTCTATAATACTCAACTTCATAAAGAGGAGTGAAAGTGTTACAGTGGTCTGGATAAACCAGAGATTCTGACAGGTGGTGGAAGATCAGGCTCAATAAACAAGGTGATATTGCTGGCAACATTATCATATCCTAAAGACTTGTCCGAAAGCAGATTTAGAACTGTTGAAGCTGTGGTTGAGTGGGGAAGGAACTGCTAAATATTGAGCCATTGCAGCCACTGAGCTCTTATTACAACTGCTGAACATGAGCCAGTAAAGTTAGATAGCAGGTGTCGCTCACAGTGTGGACTCAGGGTGATTCATACACACTAAAATGTGGGGACCTCAGGGAGGCTCACCTTGAGTTGCAGAATGAATGGAGATGTAACAGTGCTGGCTTAAAATAAAGGCCTTTTTTGTTGTTTTGTTTGTTTGCTTTGTTTTGGGCACTAACCTGACTTGGATAAAAAGCACAAAAGTGAGGCCTCTGAAAATCAAGAGGAGAGCTTCATCCTGTTTGATGTCCACAAATGCCCTCTTTTCCCATGCTGCATAGCAAAGTACAGTGGTCCCTTTTTTCCTGGATGACACCTGCCCTTCTCAACAAGCTTCCACAAGAAAGCCGTAATGCCTCCAACATATAGAATGATTCACTTCTATCCCTCCTATCTAGAATGTTCTATCCCTGGGAGACTTCACAAAGACTCCCTTGAGCTTTTTCCTAGAGGGCCTAATTTACTCTCTCACAAACCCCAGTTGAGATGTGCTCCCTTCATTACTAAGCCACCTTCTTATAGCATGCCTCCCATCCCACACCTGCAAGGAAGCAGCGGACAATGTAGAGAGGTGTCTGAAACTGCTAAGCCCTTTTACTTAGTAACCAAATAAAGGCTAGTGTCTTGCATAAATAAAGGCTAGGAGGTATTAAAAAACTGTCTGCTTTGGGAGGCCAAGGCAGTGGATTATGAGCTCAGGAGATTGAAACTATCCTGGCCAACATAGTGAAACTCTGTCTCTACTAAAATACAAAAAATTAGCCTAGTATGGTGGCATGTGCCTGTATTCCCAACTACTGGAGGCTGAGGCAGGGGAATCGCTTGAACCTGGGAGACAGAGGTTGCAGTGAGCTGAGATCGCGCCACTGTACTCTAGTGACAGAGCAAGACTCCCTCTCAAAAAAAAAAAAAAAAACAACAAAAGTCTGGAGGTGCATGACTTGCTTAGGATGCTCAGTTATATTTCTGCACATTTGAAAATTAGTATTTTTTAGTTGGAGACCCAAGCAATAAAGGAATACACAATCAGAAAACAGCAGTTTTCACTTGACTTAGGGGGAATTTATTGCTGAAAAGTTAAGTCTGAATGAGCAACACCAAGAAAACCTGAAAGAGCTTATTTATCTCAATGTCTAAAACTGTCCAGAAGGCAGAGGTACCTGGTTAAATCTTAAATCAAAATACCCCAGGATTCAATGAGTGTCTTGTAGTGAGAAAAAGCAACTGAACTAATTAAAAAAGAGAGAGACACTTCAATTGCCTAAAACACCATCACTTAGACGGTCACGGCTCCCAACAGGCTTCATTAACATTCAAAACGCCTCTGCTTATCTGAGTAAGTTCCAGGTGCCCTACTGCAATCAGACAATTGACATTTCACAGTAATCAATATCAGGGTTCAAAGAGGTTGAGGCCTATAAGTGAAGAGATTCAGAAGTCAGGAGACTCAGTCTCAGGGAAGGAGAGAGACTAGAGAAGGAAAGACAGAGGGGTCAGAATGCTGACCTTCCCACATTCTGGGAGGAGGTGGGTTTGGAATGATAACGTATTTATGTGCACCCTTATCTCTGTAACTAAACATTCTAGGAAGAGTTAGTCCTAAATCACTGAGGTAATTAGATTAGGGGGAAATGCCGGTGGAAGCTGCTCCTTTCACTATTTCCCAGTGGTTCACACTTCCCTGTAAGCTTCCTTATGAGCCGCACATCATGATCACCATGTAAACACACTGGAGAGTTCCCAAGCCAGCAGCTGGGGGTGGCAGTGCAATCTCTCTGCATCTACTAAAGGTCACTGTCCCAGGGACATTATCTCAGGGAAGGGCTGAGAAAATCACTTTCACAAGCTGCAAATGGTCACAGGCAGCCTCTAAGGCATTTGTGATAACCTGCGGGGTGTGGGGTGGGAGCTTCGGGAGGGGCCTGATGAAGTGACCAGGGTGAAGACGCAGAGAAGACTCAGGGGGCAGGTCGAGGAGGAGGCAGGAGAAGGGGCTTGTCTCAGTAAGACCATCCATCTTCCTTCCCCCAAAGTCTCTCCAGACATTTTGGAAACTGCTAGACCTTAATGAAGGGCAAGATAAATGTGATTCGCCAGACAGAGGTTTACATGCAAACTTATCTAAAGAACATTTGAAAACTACGGGGAGCTGACCAAACTATCACACCTTGGTAGTGTAAAAAATAAGAGGACCCTAAAGGCAGATTTATATTTTCTTCAATCATTTAATCCTATACTTAAAACCAAAGCTTTGAAAACATTAAATGAGGAGAGTGGCATCCTGTCCCGCATCCGTAATGAACACCCCTCTCCGACACTCTGGAAGCACAGCTACACAGCCATTCACAGTCTAGAGAATGCCCAGGTGTATTCTAGTCGCTATCCTTCCCTCTGCATTCCCAGTCCCCTTGCTGGTTAAAGTGGGCTCAGGCAATTACTCATTCTATTCAATACAGTGGTTGTACATCCACATCACCAGCGCTTGACAACTCAGGTGGCCATGCTGATCCCAGACCAATTAAGTTCACGTTGTGGGGGCAGGCCTCAGTAATTTTTAAGTTTCTCAATGATTCCAAGGTACAGCCAGGGAAACCATTAATTCCTGAAAAGCTTCCACCTGAACAGCTCTGAGGGTACACCACCGCAGCTGCAAATAGGTGCTTGAAGGTTCAGCTTTCCAAACAGTGTCCCTGGAAGGAGATGGGAGAATCCCCTCCATCTCCATCCTTGGAATCTGCTGGGGGCTTTGTTAAAAATACAGATTCCTCCTGCTAATTAATACTCAAGATTTTGGATTTCTGGTGGTGCGGCCAGGTGACTATATAGACTAGAGGCTGGGAATCTCAACTGATTCAAAACTCCCACTAAGTGCTATTACAGTTGGTTTAATGAAGAATACTGGACTAATAACATACTTTTACAAATATGCTCTAGAAATATTTAACAGAAAAACAGAAAATGTAAAAGAGCAACAATTGTTTAATGTTGTAAAAATATTCTTTTTTTTTTTTTTTGAGACGGAGTTTCACTCATGTTTCCCAGGCTGGAGTGCAATGGCGCGATCTCGGCTCACCGCAACCTCCGCCTCCTGGGTTCAGGCAATTCTCCTGCCTCAGCCTCCTGGGTAGCTGGGATTACAGGCATACGCCACCATGCCCAACTAATTTTTTGTATTTTAGTAGAGACGGGGTTTCACCATGTTGACCAGGATGGTCTCGATCTCTTGACCTCGTGATCCACCCGCCTCGGCCTCCCAAAGTGCTGGGATTACAGGTTTGAGCCACCGCGCCCGGCCAAAATATTCTTATTTTAAATTTTACTAAGTTACACTCAGTTCTGGCAACTACTTTTACTCAGAGATTGGCTAGGGAGTAGAAGAAATTAATAAATAGTCCAGGCCCATAAACTAAGGAACATTCAAGGCAGCAATATGGGTGATAATGGGTGTAGAAATCATGTCATGCACAGAAGACTTAAGGAAATGTAAGATATTCTACCTGGAGGAAAAATCAGGTAGTCGGTTAGAGGTGGCCATGAATGAATGAGTGTCCTAAGAATTCGCAAGAGAAGGAGGGCTGTTTGGTGTACACTCAAAGTACAGAACAGGAATAAGTGGAAACTAAAGGGAGGCAGATTTTCACAGTATAAGGCAAAGTTCTGAGTAATCCAATAATGAAATAGGCTTTAATGTTTATAAATATGTAAGTACCCCATCACTGAAAGTATTCAACATGAGTCTAGGTGACTTCCACTGAAGACTGCTATTAAAGGCAATTTGCTTCAGGTCCATTTCAACTCTAAGAGGCTATAAGTATAAAGAAGAGAAAATACAATGCTAAGCTGTCTCTGATTTTTCCACTGACTCTTTCTGCAGAGACCACTGCCATTTATTTATTTATTTAATAATCATTTATTGAAAACCTACTATATGCAAGGCACTGTGCAAAGCCTTGGGGTTACAGAGATAAGGAAGACAGCATCCTGCTCTCAAGGAGCTCACATTCTAAATGGGGACAGACAAGTTTTCCACAATTATAACACAGTACAATCAATGTGAGAATATATGTATTCATGGAATACTGTGGGCTCATGGAGGAGAGACGCCTAACTCAGCTTAGAAGCACTTTAATGAAAGCTGAGTACGAAAGAACGAAGAGGCATTAGTAGAGTGGACGAGTAGGGTGGTGACAATGAAGCGCATTCCATGCACAGCAAACAGCATGTGCAAAGGCACAGAGGTGTGCAGGAGCCTGGTACGTGTGGGAATGGTGAGTGATTCATTATGACTGAAGAGCAGTGACTGTGCAAGAGCTGGGAGAGCTGAGGCTGAGGGGTAAGCAAGGGTCAGATAATAAAGAGCCTTAGATGCCATGCTGAACAACTGGGAATTGATGCTGAAGTGACCGGGAAGCCACTGGAGAAATTCAAGCAGGGAAGTGACATGCTCAGAAGTGCAAGTCAGAAAGACCATTCTTCTGTCAGTATAAAAGAAAGGTTGGTGGAGGATAAGACTGGAAGCAAGGAGACCAGTTAAGACTATGGCAGGAGTTCAGGCAAGAAATAACAAGGACCTAGACTAAGAGGGATGCTTTGGGAAAAGAAGGAGGGAAAGAAGAGGTGAATAACATTTACTGAAGGCCTAGTTGCTTAGGAGGTTAGAACTGACAGATTGCGAAGGCCAAGACAGATGGGATGTGGGGAGTGAGAGAGGGTAGAATTTGGGAGGGCTGCCGAGTTTCTGGCTTGAGCAACGGGGTGGATGGCGGAGGTCAGGAATACAGGAGGAGGAGCAGTTTTGGTGGTGGGGGAAGAGGGGTGATGAGTTCAGTTTTGGAAATGTAGAGATTGAGGTGCCGGAGGGATTTCCAGTTCATCTTCAACACGCATGAAAATACTCTTGCAATTCCAGTCCCTGAACTCTGCCGAGCAGAAAATGTCAATCATCTGGAAAGGGATTAAATCAACCCAGCCAAGTTAGAAATCATGCTTTCTGATTGCACTGGACTTGAAATCTGAATGGAGTTCCAGGGATACAACTGATACTCTTTTCCTTATTCCTTCTGTTTAAAACTCATCTTTGGCAAGATCAGTAAACTTATCCTTAACTGCATGTGCAGGTTGAAATGGTCAGTTTTCAACAAAGAAATAATGGTTCTTGACTGTCAATGCAGATGGCTTTTCTTATTAAAGCTCCTCTCCCCAAGCTCCTTAAAAACTCTTAATGGCTTTCCATATTTCTAAATGTCATTTCAGTTTACTTCTTAATAAGCCTTCACACCCTCTGTTCATTCCTTAAACAAGCCAAAGGTTTGCAGCCGTTTAAAAAATTATTTAAATCATCTCTGAAAACGTAAATCTCATCCTTCACTAAGGAAAGAACCACGATAGCCAAAGATTAGATATAATGTCATTCAATTATAGAAAACCAAATAATTTCCCACACATTTTTCATTTGCTAGAATTCCCTAAATCATTCCACCCCTTTGGACCTCCTGCATTTTTTGGAAACTGCTAAGAATTTGTTTTGTGAAACGAGGCAAGACATGCAGTAATAACCTGCACTTTCTCATTTGACCCTTAATGCTTTGATTCCACTGATGATCATGAAAATTAAATGGTGAGCAATGATCTTTGCAGGCTCGTATCAATTTCTGCAAGGCAACCTTGTTTCTCTTATGCTGCTTCCCTTGGCTTTCCCCAACCATTCCCCGAGGACTCCCTCTGGGCAAACACTCACAGCTTTTGCGAAGACCCCCATAAGTTCCGGGAACTGATGTGTCAGGAGGGCCAGCATGGCTGTGAATGAACATAATCCAGCAGTAAAGAGAATAAAGAAGGGAAGCTCCTTCTTTGGGTAAACTGAGACTTCATGGAAAGCTGTGGAGAAGACCAAAAGGGAAACATCAGGGCTGGAATAAAATGCATTCTCAGGGATGGTCTATATGACGGCACTGACCCCAGAGCTTTGGAAAGAGTTGGAAGACTATTGGAAATGAACAAAATAGTGCACCTGACAAACCGTAGCCAACATCTGACCCAGCCTTTGGAGGCCCATCTGCTGGTCGCAAGTGTTCGTCCAACCTTCAGCACTCTAGATTGAGGCAGGAGGGGGCTAATGTGGGGTTGCCTTCATGGGAGGGAAGAGGAGCACTGCCGATGCCTAATGTATAGTATTTCTTTCTCAAAAGCAAACACAACTAAAACAATAGAACTTTACTCAAATTACAAAACACGTATTCATTGTACAAAACCTGGAAATCCAAAATCGAGTATACATGGTTAAAAAAAAGTGCTCCTGTCTATATTTTTTCCTTCCTGTATTAAAAAAAATCATTATAAATATGGCGATACTAGTTTCTTCTGTATTTTTTCCTGGCACTCTCTAGGTATGTCAGTGGAGGGTGCCACCCTCATAGAGAGATATCCAGCGAGGACCTACCTCACATGTAGGTAGGTCTATTCAAACTGCAAGAGGAAAAGGTCAAGGCTGCTAGGGTTTTGCAATCATCAAAAAACAAGAAAAGTTGGTGCTCTCTAAAGTACCCTCTATAACTTTCATATTTCAAACATTGGGTTTGAGAAAACCAAAAAGCTGTGGGACAAAGGTCAAGAGAATCACTTCCTTCTCTGTGCTCATTGCATGGCTGCCTGAGAGACTGCCTGGGTGGATGGGGCTGGCCTGCAGGAGGAGAAAGAGCGAGGGGCTGTAAAACTGCACATGAGCAATAGGCCACTCTAAGAGGACCAGAGGGTCTCATGGTCCTCAGGGAATACAAGATCTAGAGGCCTTTCCTCTACCTTTCAGCTCCTGTTCCTCAGAGCCCTCAACAGTAATCCACAAGGCTGAATGCTGAGGACAGAGGGGATCCAGGTGGAACTCCACACAGACAAACATGCCTACCATGTCCAGGTAGGTCAGCCTGCTGGGATTCAAACACCTGGAGCAAGTGTGCTCAGGGCCTCGTGTGGATATAATTACACTTTTAATGTGCAAATTATGGGTAGCACTTAAAACAACCTACCTTCTTCATATCCTCACCCTCAACATCCAACCAAAAAAGATTTTGGAGGGAGACCAGACTTGGAGCACTGCATTCAATTAAATTAATGTGAGCCACAATTTTCTGTTTCGGGCTTATAAAGATTATCCCTATAAGGTTTCTTGTAAGAACTGTAATCTTGTTCTAATAACTAATCTATCCCCATGGAAACTTAATTGAACTCGATTAAAACATTTAAAAACATTGTACATGTCAGAAAACTGCCTTTCTTACCAGAAAACCAAAACTTAACAAGGATCTCCCTGAAGGGGGAGTCAAAAGGTAAACTACGGGCCCATGGTGAGGATTTCTGAAATCAACTCTAATGCCGTGTGAGGCACCAGAGACTGTTCACAATCAAACTCAAACAATGAGGAACCCATCAAGGAGATCTCGCAGTTCCCTGAGTAACAAATCTCGAACTGGGCCTGGCTAGCAAGGAGGTGAGTGAGCACCTCCTGCTACCTCAATCTGATGACAGCCGTCGAGTTCTACACCCAAATCCCACCATGCTGGAGACTCACGACTGGCTTGATGATGCTGGTGTTTGAAAATTTACTATGCACCCAGGACTCTAAAGTTACACTGTTCCTCTGGGCAAAGTATTTATATATGTTACAGCTATAAGATATTGATATAACTGGAGCTGATGAAAGGGCAGAAATGGCAGGAGACAGGACAGAGAAGGGAGAAGAGCTAAAATTTGGAGCTTATTATCTGAGGGAGAAAAATATATCCTAAGTCAGGGCTACATGAAGAGCCTGACATGATCCTTGCACACAGTGTGATTTGATAATAACCATTTAGCCTGAATTGTCAAAACAATGTTGTATTACAGCAAAGCAAAATAATATTTTCCACATGTGGTATGGGCCATTAGACTGCTAGCAGTGTAAGGTAGTCGAGGGCAGGGTTTTCTTTTGTGTGCTTTCATACAGTGCTGAGGCTGCATGTGTGCTCTGCACATGGTACTGAGTCACTACGTGCAACCCACGAGGTGCTCACAGGAAATCCCTCTGGCCAGAGCACTGTCCCACCACAGAGCACACTGCCCTGTCCCGCAACACCACCTGGGGCTGTGGTGCCAGCACCCTCCCATCCATGACTCATCTGCAGCTCCCTCTCCATCAGCAGCTCCTCTTCAAACTGGTCTGTGCAGACCACATCTGTCCAGCTGAAGAGCCCAGGCAGAACCCTGCCAATGGACCAGCCCAGCAGATACCAGCCCAAACCAGGGCCTCTGTGCTCAGGCCAATCAGTACATGGAGTTTCTTCATCTAGATTTCAATCCTTTGGCATCTTTCCCTTTGATAAATTTGGAGAGGCTTGGAGGAACAGGAAGCCAAACCCACTCACGTAATTCACTTTAATACATATGCTATCAAACAAGGACAGGGGTTTGGGGAAAAGTAATAAAAGACGAAGGTTATAAACATTGATATTCCCACCTCTTCCAATCCCCACCTTTCGCCACACACCCTCACTGGCTGAAGAGAGGTGAGACTTACATGGAAGCAGCTCTCGGTCTGCTGTTTCTGTACAGATTGGGTAAGGATAAAATAGGTGCCCCTTTTCCAAGGGATAAGGGATCATCCGGAAAGCTGAAAAGGAGAAAAAATATGTCAGATATGGCCAAAATTTGTGTCATAACTTTCCGACTGCAAAAAGGGACGTTTGAGCATTTTTATAACAGGGAATGCTTCTCCAAAGGAGGCAAGGCTTACCCGACCAAGCTATGTGCCAGATAAAATGTCAGAGATGAATTATGAGGTATTACTCACACATTCATCTCACACTATATATTCTGGGCAAACCTCACAAAACTGGGTGGGGACAGAGGTGCAGAGGGGTGGGGAAGCCATCAATATCAATGGCCAGAGTTTCATCATCTACTGAATATTAGTAAAATGTTATAGGCACTAATTCAATATAGCTAAACAAACAGTAATAACACAAACCTGGATTAAAATGCTTCCCAAGAAGGAAATGTGGATTGACTTGTTGGAGTTTGCATAGATGTACAAATAAGAAAGGCATTCTACCAAGTCGATTTAAAAAATAATGTGTAAGTGGATTTGAATTCCAACCAAGATGAATAAAAACAAAAATCTAAAAATGTATAACTTGGGAGGTATTTCTAAACTTTATGAAATGTTTAAATCTTCAATATCGTGTGGGAAAATTGATCTGGAGAGATTGATTATCTATATTTTGATGACGTTAGGCCACATAAATTCTGCTTTTGTAGCATCAGATGACATTAGGGCTCACACTAAATTACAGCTTTCCAATCAATCCATCCTTTCCCATGATCAGGCATGTTACCCTCCCTGTTACAATGTCATCGGCATGTTAGTCTCACTGTTCCTATGAACAGTCCTCATAGAGGTAATTTTTCTTCAACAGATGTCCTCTTACTACAGCCTGCTGTAGATATAAAATATAAAAGCTATACCCTACTCTGGGAATGTCAGATAACAGTCCTTGCCTTCGTGTATGTGAGGGATGGTGGCAACATGCAGGAATATTTAGTTTTAAATGATACATTTCAAGGAATCATAGCCACATCCTCAGCTGTGTAACTACCAGAGCCTTCTTAAAATGCTGTCAATGTACATATTTATCTTTTGCATACTTATTTCAAACAGGAATCAGAAACAAAGAATGTTCTCCCTCACAAGAAATGACAAGGTTCCATTGTAACCAGCATCAGTGCACATATGGTATTTATTCTGGTGTCTGAATATTATTTAAAAGTAAAAACATTATGTATGTGATTCCAGCATTTGGAATGCAGTCAATCTACACCGCAGTGGTATCACTCTGAGGTTACAGCACATTGCCACGGAGAATATAAATCACTATAAACGTGGGATTAGAGCAGAGCCAGTTTGCTGGCAGTTTGCTGAGGTAAAAATGTTATCAATTTTCCTCTCGTAACAGAAACCTCTTAAACAGAGATTAAAACATTAAAAACACCCCAGACTTTAACTCTGCTTAAAATGAAAAGCTCACCCTAGTTCAATCAGACCTTTTCGTTCACGCAAACAAAGATGACTTTTGCCCGCCAGAACAAGCAAGAGAGGAGTTCTTTGCACAGGTTGTTAACACACAGAGATCATTCCAAGGAAGCAACGTCTCTCTCATTAGAGCCAGACTTTCAAGAGAACAAAATGCCCCCCACAAAAACAAACAAAAACAAAAATAAGCCTTTTAGTGCCTTTATAGGATACGCTAAAATCTCTTCTGGGAAGTACTGAATTTAAACTTAAACTACATTATGGCAGGATTTTAATTCCATTTCCCATAAACGATGGCTGCTACAAAAGCATCTGAAAAATGTGGAAAAACCTACGTGGGAAGTTTTTTGTTTTTTTTAATCCAGATTCTCCAAGTGCAAAGGGCTGCTGTAATTAAGAATCTGTTCAAGTTTGTATGATATAAATAAACCCTCAGTTTTCAAAGTGGCTATAAATTTGAATGCTAAATTTTATTCAAAATTGAAGTCAGTTTGCACTTCAGGGAGTAATTTTTTAAATGAAATGCAGGAGTGCAAGATCTTGAGAGTGTTCAACCATAGAAATCTATGGTTGGTTGGTGTCTTTTCAGTCAAATGCTACATACTTTTTACTGTAATATTTGGCATGCATACAGAATTTTGTGCATCAAGCTGGTCTTTTCCTTTTTCTAATTGGCTCTGGTCTTTTTTGGAGAGGTTAGAGACACAGCACAACTTTAAAACGAGTGCATGTGTACACACAACCACCCACCCACCCACACCCTCTTCCCGGATTGCCCTCCACCCCCATGATTATAAAGATGCTTATGGTGCATTTAAAAATCTCTCCCATGTCACTTGTCATTTGCATTGAGCTCATAAAATAGTATTAAGGCTTTTGGCTTCACTAAACAAAAGCAAATACAATTTCTGCTTGCAATTCTATCCTTTACCCACCCTGCAGTGCAGGGCCCAGTCGGGTGTGAGATAAGCAGTAGAGGTCCAGAGACAGGCCGGGAGAGGCACTGCACAAGCCTTGCCAGCATCACCTCCCACCTCCTGGTCCCTTTCGCTGCTAAGACACGCAACTGCTCCATGACAGCCTTGTGCCTTTTGCCAAATGTCCAGAAATTTTGCGAATCTAAGTATTAAAAACACACTGATTTGGTAGTAGAAATAAGAATAGAAAAAGATCATTTGAACAGATCTACTTTATGGATGAGTACAGGCCTAAAAATCTTTGAGAAAACACAAATTTCAGAGGAATTAAAAAGATACATGTATTGGGTTAAAAACAAAACAAAAAGCTAGGCCACTCGGAGTGAATACATGGTACATAAATGATATTTCTGCACTTTCTTCTGTGTGCCATGCCCTCCCCTGCATTGATTTTGGTTGCGAATTTGCTGAAGGGTCAAAATGAAACTGGGAATTAGTGAAAGAGCAGATCATGCCTTCACAATCAAGTCCATGGCATGATGCTGACTTCTTCTATCACTGATCAGATACATTTTCTAGGTGCCAAGTCTATCAGTGCCATTCCCATCAGAGATTCTTCTCAATTGACACTGGGGGGGAAAATCACCAGAACCAAAGAATGGACAAAAGGATATATATGTGAACAAGTTAATTCCTGATTTTCCCAATGACTCTGTCTACTACATAGGCAAAGCTAGAATGTAACTGTAGACAGTTTATCAGTCCATGATACCTTTTCAAAGAGTATCTTAGAGAACTTTATACAGACTATTTGCAGTAGAGGGAACTGAGTTTGAATCTCAGCTCTACCTCTTATAATCAGTCGCTTGTCAAAAGGTGAGTGACTTCTTATGTGATG
Source organism: Cebus imitator (assembly GCF_001604975.1). Classification (NCBI taxonomy): domain Eukaryota; kingdom Metazoa; phylum Chordata; class Mammalia; order Primates; family Cebidae; genus Cebus; species Cebus imitator. The sequence goes on along the minus strand of NW_016107405.1, from coordinate 5,352,440 downwards.
AGCACAAAGGTGAGCCCAGCACACACTGCCCCTGCCCTTTCCCACCAAGTGCCAGAAGCAGGATCCAATCATCACAAAAGTGAGAGTAAAGGTTTCCACAGTGATGAGCACTTCCAAGGGAGGCATGATGCTGTGTGTACATAATGGTGGAGCAGCCCAAGAAGCATCTAAAGGATGAGCAGGACCTGCCTAGACTCACTAGTAAATGACTTTGAGTGGGTCATTAATCTGTGTCCTTGTCTCTTAGTCTGTAGAATGAGAATATCACAGGCCTCAAAAGGCTGGTAAAGGAACTAAGTGTAACAGTAGAGGTCAAGGTGTCCACATATAGTGCCTGGCTGCTCAATAAAGGTTGGGTTTCTTTTCCCCATATCCCTCTCTATTAAACCTAAAGTTCATACTTTCTCTATCAGGCCATATTCTAGCTTATAAGTAAAAATGCTGCTTAATTGTTAACAATTAGAAATGCAAATGATAGAACAGGAAATTATCACCAAATTGCAGTATTATGTCCTCACTTTTAAGTTCAATGTAGTTAACTGGCCAGAAAGGCCATCTGTTTTTAGTGAGGAATTTGGGTGCAGCAATAAAGAAAATTCAAAAGTCAAAAGGCTCAGTTGGGATCCACATGCTTTCACTACGTAATTATGTGGCCTTGGGAAAAACACTTTCCCTTGGTTGGATTAAATGATGTTCTACTCTGATTTTGAAGAAAAATTCTACAGCAGAGTCCCTAACTTCTTAGTGACCCTCACTACTCTAATAACTCAGTTCCTACTTTCATGATAGATAGTGTATATACAAGCACTACTATCTATCTACTTGATGTGGGGCAGATATTCCCCTACCAAAGGAAATACTCTGCCTTAGTTCCCCTAAAAAGCACCACCTTCAAATCTTCTATTATTTAGTGGATTCTTTGGGGTGGGAGATCTCTAAGAAGAAAATAAAGAGCCTTACTTGGACAAGCAGAAAAAATATATACTGCACATGTGTGCATACATACACTCACATACACACACTCTCTCTCTCTCTCTCTCTCTCTCTCTCTCTCTCTAATGTTCCTTCCAAAGCATTTCAGATTCTTATTCATCCTGATATCCTCAACATAATGTCTGGCACAAAGGAGGGACTCAATAAATGTTTGTTGAATAAAGTAATGAATGAATAAATGGACAATCAAGAAGAGACAGAATTTTCCTTTTAAAACCTCAGGTGGACCCATATGATAGCCAGTCATCAAGACTAAATAAAGGAAAGGAGCAAGTTGGTTCTCCTGGGTAGTAGGTGGGGAAGCATCATATGGTATCTGGAGTCTGGCTATTAGGCTAACTTAGCTATGACCAGGGACTTTGGCCGGTCATTACTTTCTCCCAAATTACAAAATTTAGCCTTGGATCTATGGAGGAGGGTGGTGAAATTTCTCTTTTGTATTTCAAAAGGTGCCAGCCTTATGAAGGAAAGGTTTGGTTGAGGAAATGCCCTAAGAACCACATCCTACAGTGAGCAGCATTTGCCATTACGTTCAAAGAGAATAAATTAGAATCAGAACCTCATCCTATGCTTCAACAATGGGCCATTTTCCCCTCTCAAAGGGAATACTCTGCCTTAGTTCTCCTAAAAAACTCTACCTTCAAATCTTATACATTATTTAGTGGATTCTTTGAGGTGGGGGATCTCTAAAAAGAAAATAAAGAGTCTTACTTGGTCAAGTTGGAAAAAAAACGGAAACAAAGAAAGGCTAAGTGATTTACCCCATGGCAGACTGGCCTCCTGATATATAGAACTAGAAAGTTAAAGTTCACAGTTGTGGTCGGCAGGCAACCCTGCTTTCTAAAATAAATACAGCCAAAACAGAGCCTTGAAAATATAAAGATAGGAGGGAGATAAAACCACATCGGTATTAATACAGATAGAGTGGACAATGTGCCATTTAAAATAGGGCCCCGGCAAAAATTTAAAAAAAAAAGGGGGGGGCCCAGAAGGCATAATACTCTTGTAAAGAAGACCCAGTTCAAATGAGAGCCTTCATTTCTATGTTTTTTATATTCAACTCATACTTCCAGTGGTGCATGTATCTGAGGATAGCCAGAACTGACAGTGTTCAAAATAAATATAATTCAGATAAGGTGGCATGGTAGCTGTGTAATGAACTAGAAACATATTATACAATCTTGTAAATTAAAACTCTTGCCTTTCTTAATTATCTTGACTTTGAGGAATATATTGTGTAATTTCAGGGGCTGGGACCAGTGATGAATCAAACATTTTGGAAACCTTTGAAACGCTGATGTATTTGTGGTTGAGAATTCAGTTTTTTTGTTTGTTTTGTTTTTTTTAAAAAAAACACCATATGTTTCAAACCCAAACAATCTCTGCCATGCATCAGCTGGACTTTGGGGCTTTATCAAAAATGGGAGGTTTTCTTTTTTTCAGCTTGATTGGTGGAAAACTTATTTAATTCCACTAATTAAGGATGACTAATGTTCCAACATAACAAATTCATTAAAAAGCAAAACAAAAACACCTCCACCCCTACCCCCAACAGTTTTGATAGATACTAAGAATTTGTTTTAAATCTCCAAAAATAAATTTACTAACAATCATTTTAATGGAACCCAGTAAAATTAGGTACTATTACCTTCTTCCCTGAATTTTCTTTCTAATGAAAACGGGAAGTTGGAAGAAAGTTGGGGAATGGTCTTAAATTTCAGAATGAAGATAAAAATGATTCAAAGGAGAAAACCTCAACTATAAGGCTGGAGATGTCAAAAGGCACCACCAAGTGGTGCACTGGCATAAGTGCAGCCTCCTTTGCTCTGGCACAGGCTGCCCACGCCTGGCCAGCGGACCTGAGAGGGAGCTGCGGCAACTGCTCTGAAATCAACAATCTGGGGTGGGTGGGGTATGGCATTCAATATAATCGGTGCTTCATAGTTTTTAAAAATTAGTAAAGTAAATGCTACTGTAAGTAGCTGAGTCAGAATTCTAATCCAAGTCATTTGATGGAAAATCCAGAGGGTGGAAACTCCCTTTAACTTAGAATGAACACAGATCCAGAAGCCATGTCAAAAGATTGGATAAAATTGTCTTGGTTTGGAGGGGTAATTCTTTCTTCTAAATTGCATGTTTTTTACAGCTTTGATTTTTAAAAAAGACCAAAAACATCTGTGATGAGATACTATTTTAAAAATATATGTGTATACAAGTATATATGTACATATACATATTTATGCTTGTCGAAAATTTAACAACACAAATATGAAGAAAAAAGAAATTATTTAAAATCCACAATTGAGTGGCAATCACTTAATACAGGCTTATTTACTTCCAGTGTCTTTCATTTATTTATACATACCTGTTATTTATCTTATAAAATTGGTGTCATTCAATATTTAAAATGTTTAAGTAAATATCAAACAGAAAATATAATTTTGTATAGGATGGTTAACTTTCTAAACATTACAGAGAGATTAGGTATAATAAATACACCCTAACCCTGTAAGTAGTGATATAAATTTCTCTCATGGGCTTCCAAACAAATGTTTCAGAGATGACTGATCCTTGTATTCTTAATCTGTACAGTGCAGTGAAGGAAAAGTGAACTTGGTTTTATATCCTGGATCCCCAATAGTGGCTGCAGTGTCAAAAAGGCACTGATTTCAATGAACCTGTTTCCTCTCTTGAAAAACTGGGATGGCCACCTCTGTCTAGCCTAACTCAGAACATTATCAGGGAGAGTGTATGATGTAAATGCAAGCCCTCTGTAAATTACCCAGTTATATAAACACTCTTCAAGGTTCGTGGCATTCTCAAGCATTTAGCATATAGTAAGCACCTCCACAGACCTCTTTTCTAAAATGGAATGTTATGGCTCCATGTGAAAAATGAATGGCAGTGTAAGTGACTTTGGCTGGGATCACAGTTACATGATTTTCACCAACACTTCTCCAGAGTGGTTCCTGCTTATCTGTAAGGATCAACTGCAGAATTTTCCTCTCCTATAGGTACCTGGCCATACTGTGTTATGTCTGAAAACCCATCTCCTCTTTCTATCCTAATAAAGCATTCTGCCAGTTTAATTTGAGAAAATTTAATCCCCATACAATCCCCTATCCTGGTTGGTTTTGCAACTCCCTGTTTCACTTCATGTTTCTTTCAATCTCATTATCCTTCCAGTTGATCAGAGCATCTTCCCATTGTTATCTGACTACATGGATAACTAATTTCCAAAAAGAGTTTCCAGTTATCCTTCGTAGATTTTTTTTTTCCTATGGTGATGCCATTTTTCTGTGGTGACACCATGTCTTCATCATCCTTTGTCCCACCCCTTTTTTGGTACTTTCTATAGGACAGGTAACTTTCTTTCCATCAGATTCAATGGATGAGCTCCTATTATTGTTTCCAAGATGCCAATCTACAGATATTTGGTAAGCCAACTTGTCCATTTAATTTCTCCACAACTGACACTAGGTAAGGCCTCTCGTGTTCAGTACTGCTGGGCTTTTCTGTCTCTTTCTCATGCTTAAATAAAAATTTATTTTGTTCCTTCTGATAGAACAGTTTACATACAACAGGAAGCACAAGCCACAAGAGATTATGACCATGCTCACACACACCGTGTGGAGTGTGGTGTGTTTTAACCCATTTAAATACAGTTGCTGGTGCCACCAAGCCACCTGAAGTATGCTATTGCACTTACTGAGGAGGGGCGGAAACACTGATCATGTCATCCTTCAAGTTATACATAGTAATCTATAGAAGCAGACCCACAATTAATTTGTTAAAGAAATAGTTTCAAAACTAAACAAAAATTTTCAATCAACTTTGAGTCCCATCTCTAGCTTATTTTTACACCATCCCATTTCACTCCCCAAACCTCCCTTCCTGCACCAACTTGGATTTCTGCTGGGTTAGGAAGGGCAGGAAAAGGGAGGAGCAGATTATCAAAATGAAAATGGAAGCTGCAAGGATAAACAGAGCGAAAGGATTAAAAAGACACTTGTTTGTGAGGTTGATCAGAGTGAGGGTGAGTTAGGAAAAAACTGTCAGAAGATTCTAATATTTATTGTTTTAGTTTCCCATGGGTGGAAAAAAAACCCTATGCTTCACATTGTACTTGTCTTGCAAATATTAATGCTAGTAGAGTGTCAATGCACATGGCCAGTAATTCATAGTCTTGAGCTTTCTTCCTTAATTACATTCTCTCAAACAACCCCACCACTTATCATTTCTTCATACAGTCCTAGCTTATAATAAACTTATAATACTGTCCTAGTTGTTCAAGGCTTGGTTCAAATCTCATCTGACTCATAATGTTACCCATGATCACTCCACCCCATAGACCTCTCCCTTCTGAAAAATCAACAGGCAGTTTCCACGTGCTGCTGGTTCTTCTTCCCATTTAGATGACACACTTCTCCAAGGCAAGGAACATGTCTCACCCACCATTACAGCCTCTTCTCCTTACACTGAATAATAATATCTATGGAGAACATGCCCACAGATTTATTTATTCCTAAATTCATCTACCCGGCATTTATCCATTAATACGTGAATGCTATACCTCTTAGCAAACACTAGGGTTCCATGGCCATTGTCCTTGGTTTGAAGCATAGCTGCCACGCCTTTGGGTGTGGCCAGTCTGGCTCCAGTGGAGGATAGCTGTGGCTCTTAGCCAACCCTCCCAGAAAGGCCATCAAGAAGTGGTCATCAGTGACCAGCACGAAGCCTAACCCCATGCCAAAGATTACCATGATGCTGTGGGGCTCTATAAGTTTACAAACAGGTTTTCAGGATAGCAGAGTGCCCCTCTGAAGAACATCTGGGTTCACCCCATCTATAAAATAAATTTACTGTTCTGAGCTGTGGAAACAGCCTCACCACAGGAATACCCACCACCACTGGTGGATGGGAGAACCTAAGTCACTAACTGTCTTAGATGGGCCATCATAGAACACAAGGGTAATATATATGTATATCTTCCTCATTCATCATAAACACCCAGTGCAAAAACATTTTAGAATCTTTTCATGCTCTTAAAAATGATTCAAAAAAAGAAAATTACTTACTGCCTTCCCATGTACAATGCAAAAGATTCAAAGCCCCTTCTACCCTCTTCCAGTGTGCAAGATGAAAGAATGCATATGCTATTGCTTCACTGTCTCCTCTCTTCAGGATGTGTTCTGGGGGTAGGATTAAACTTTTCATTTCTAGTAGGTACTGAAATAAAAAAGGCAGAACACAGTTGTGTTAATACATAGTTATCTGGAATTCAGTATTGAAAATAGAGCAGTTGATTTCCCTAAAGCCACCATTTATAAGCATTTCATTAAACCTACAACCTTGTTACTACATTTGAAGGCAATTACTAAAACATCCAGCAATACAAAGTTTGCTGACAGATGATTACCTTTGTACTAGTTTCCTATAGTGAAGATCCGGGGTTTTCAGGCTAAGACACTCTAATCAAAGAAATACATAAGACTCAAACAGCATAAAGGAAAATGAAGAAGACATAATAATTTGATATAATTTTGGAAGCAGAATGAAACCATATAAAATGGACACATGAAGGTTAAGAAGTTATGTGGCTAAACCAAGTGCACCAGAAAGATGTGCGATTGAGTAGCACTATCCATGATTTTTTTCTATACACATCTGTCAACGAAAAGAGTCTTGTCCTATAAAAAGAGCTACCCACAGTTACTCAGGTGCTACAGGGAGGAAGGGTGGCAGTCAGAGCATAGGGAGACCCAAGGGAGGAGAGCATTACAGACCCCAAAGTGCAACACTGTTTTAGATCCTTTCCCAAAGACTTGTAGGGGGTTGGGGGGGGTCTCATCTTAACCTCTTCATTGCTATCTTCTGCAAAGGGGGTAGGAGTACAGGGCAAGAATGGACATATTTCCAGGGGGCTGAGAAAAGACTACGTTTCCATTTTTATTCTTTTGTTTTACTACAGGATAGAAAGGGAGCAATTTTAGAAGGTTATTTTATAATTGCAAATGTTAATCTTTCTTTTCTGGCTGGCATTCTGCCATTATCTTATTACCTCCCCTCCCTGATCCATCCCTGAAACACACACACACACACCACCACCACCACCACCACCACCACCACCACCACCACCACCAAAGACAAACATAAGAGCAGCCCATGCAATCTCCTTTAACATGGAGACTAGTAGACTACAGAGAGATGTGGACAGCAAGAGTAAGTGCTAAAAAAGGTGTTCAAAAATTTTAGTATCAGAAATAATTGCCTATGTATTTTTCTGTCCATGGAAGTTTATGAAACACAGTGAAAGGTAGAAGAGTCCTGGTATAGAGAATGGAGACTATTGCACAACTACTAATGTTTCCCTGCATCTAGCTAAATGGGCATCACCCAGTTACCCTTAAACTTCCTCTCCCATTGGCACGCTTGGTGTTGAGGTTTATGGCCCAGCAGCAGCCAGGAGAACACATTCAGGCATCTTGGCTCAGTAACTGGAACTTTCCTCTCTCTGGTTCTGATTTTTGAAGAAACCTCCAAGCCTCTGGCCTCAAAGCAGGAAGAGTAGGGAAGTGAAAGAAAGACAACCAGAGAGTAGCAGGAGGAACAGTGATATGGTCATCACACTTGGGAGGAGGTAGGATAGAAAGCCTCACTCGACAGAAAGACCCGGGACCCCTTTCCAGGCTGGTCCATGAGAGGTGTTTGTTATTTTGGTGGAAGTCCTCAAGCATGAGTTCTAAAAGAACTTTCTGGTCATCTGCCTTTTTGGATTCTATGAACTACTGCTTTCTTCCTACTGCTTTCCTCCTTTTTGTCTTGCACTGTCTTCTTTTAAAACAGTGCAAGACAAAAATCTTTTTGGAAGAATAACCATAGAGAATTATCTAGCAATCCAATTAGCACTATGTTTATAATGAATATCAGCCTTAATATAAATAGTTATGTTATATGATGTCATAGCCATAATATAAAGTTATATTTATATTATTTGTATTATGGTGGATTTTATGTTTGGAGTTACCTGGCTATCCCCTTGTGGTTTTGTTACCTTAATAGGAATCATTAAAGTGTACTTTGCTCCTGCCAATGATAGTCTTAAAAGATCCCAAGGCTATGAGTCATGAGAAAAATAAATAACTTGTAAAGTATTATGAACTGTATTAATTGTTTCACAGTAAGTTGGAGAACGAAGACCATTTGGTTATCCATAATAACCATCATCAGAAAAACAAAGGAGAAGGGAAATTTCTGGCCTAATAAGAGACCTGGAATATGATTTTGATCTGACTTTCTAATTATTTATAGCCACCACACCTATCAAATAGTCAATCTTTTTTTTTTTTTTTTTGAGACAAAGTTTCGCTCTTGTTGCCCAGGCTGGAGTGCAATGGTGCAATCTCAGGTCATTGCAACCTCCGCCTCCCGGGTTCAAGTGATTCTCCTGCCTCATCCTCCTGTGTAGTTGGGATTATAGGTACGCACTACCACGCTTGGCTAATTTTTGTATTTTTAGTAGAGACAGGGTTTCTCCATGTTGGTCAGGCTGGTCTCGAACTCCTGACCTCAGGTGCTCCGCCCACCTCGGCCTCCCAAAGTGCTGGGATTATAGGTGTGAGCCACTGTGCCTGGCTCAAACAGTCAATTTTTTAAAAAGGATCGAACAGACACTTTACAAAAGAAGACATACGTGAGGCCAACAAACATATGAAAAAATGCTCATCATCACTGGTCATAAGAGAAATGCAAATCAAAACTACATTGAGATACCATCTCACGCCGGTAAGAATGGCAAACATTAAAAAATCTGGAGACAGCAGATGCTGGAGAGGATGTGGAGAAATAGGAACACTTTTACACTGTTGGTGGGAGTGTAAATTAGTTCAACCATTGTGGAAGACAGTGTGGTGATTCCTCAAGGACCTAGAAATAGAAATTCCATTTGACCCAGCAATCCCATTACTGGGTATATATCCAAAGGATTACAAATCGTTCTACTATAAGGACACGTGTACACGAATGTTCATTGCAGCACTGTTTACAATAGCAAGGACCTGGAACCAACCCAAATGCCCATCGACGATAGACTGGATAGGGAAAATGTGGCACATATACACCATGGAATATTATGCAGCCATCAAAAACGATGAGTTTGGGTCCTTTGTGGGGACATGGATGAACCTGGAAACCATCATTCTCAGCAAACTGACAGAGGAGCAGAAGATCAAACACTGCATGTTCTCACTCATAGGCGGGTGTTGAACGATGAGAGCACATGGACAAAGGGAGGGGAGCACTACACACTGGGGTCAGTTGGGGGGACATAGGGGAGGGACTGTGGGGGGTGGGGAGCTGGGGGGGATAGCAGGGGGAGAAATGCCACATGTAGGTGATGGGGAGGAAGGCAGCAAATCACACTGCCATGTGTGTTCCTATGCAACAATTTTGCATGTTCTTCACATGTACCCCAAAACCTAAAATACAATAAAATAAATAAATGGGGAAAAAAATAAAAATAAAAAGGATCATGCTATATAAAATTTAAAATAAATAAACTATGAAAACAAATAACTCATGTGTCTCAGGTATACAGAAATCTCCTTAAAGCCCCTGACAATCAGATGCTGGCTAAAAGAAAAGTATAAACTACCATTCTTTTCATTTCTATGATTAGAAAAGGCTTTTGCATTTCATTAAACATCTATGAAAGAACTCTTCTCTTAACCTAAAGAAACTTCAGGAATAGGGGCATCCAAGAAGTGGGCCTCGTAGTCACCCACATTTGTGGGTATCAAATAAACTAGCAAGTTCAGGCACGGTGGCTCATGCCTGTAATCCCAATACTTTGGGAAGTGGAGGCAGGTGGATCACAAGCTCAGGAGTTCAAGACCAGCCTGGCCAAGATGGTGAAACCCTGTCTCTACTAAAAATACAAAAATTAGCCAGGCATGGTGGCAGGTACCTGTAATCCCAGCTGCTCAAGAGGCTGAGACAGAGAACTGCTTGAACATGGGAGGTGGAAGTAGCAATGAGCCAAGATCGTGCCACAGCACTCCAGCCTGGGCAACAGAGTAAGACTCCGTCTCAAAAAATAAACAAACAAAATAGCAGGAGGTAGGGCAAGGCAACCTGGCAGGGGAGGGGAAAAGTTCAGAAAATTCCAAACAAAGGGACACTATAGATCTGTGCTATCCCTGTTCAATATGACAGCTTCTACCACATGTGGCTATTTAAATTAATTAAAACCAAACAAAATTAAAAATTCAGTTCTTCCATCTCACTAGCCATATTTCAAGTGCTCAGGTCCTGCATGTGGCTAGTATTGGACAATACAGGGAATATTTCCATGATCACAGAAAGGTCTTTTGGACAGCATTGACTGCTGTAGGCAACAGTCTGTCATCTTTGGATAACTGAACCAATTTTTAACATGAAAAAATTTCAAAGGTGCCCATGATAGGAGTCATCAGGGTAGTAGCCACTGACCAAAAATATACAATATGACAAAAATCTATAATAAATGTAATATAACAAAAATTCATTTAAAAGCATTGTTGGCTACCAGGGCATCTACATATAATACATTTGAAAAATAGTAGTATGTCTGAGAGGCAGATGGCTTACTCAGCCTGCAGGCTCAATGGGATACATATGGCCTCAAGGACAACAACTGCAGCCCCAAACATAGGCCGTGAGGTAATGCTGTTTCTTCTCTAAGCTCTCTCTAATCTTTGTGTATGTATACTATTCACACACCACCTTATATTAGTTATCGTGTATCTTGCATCTCTGCTGAATCATTAGACCCCCAAGAGCATGAACCTCGTCATCCGCATCTTAATTTCTCCTCCCACACCTCCTACGGAGCCTTGCACATCAAGGTAATTTCTTTTAAGTTAAATTAAATTGAAATCTTACTTCCCAAGAAGTCTCTCAAAGTGAACATCCCTGGCCTAATCAGCCTCATGAGGCTAACCAAAGCAACACATCAAGGAAACAATGCTGCCTTCTCATCTTATCTCTCTTATGGCAGAAATCAGCTATAACTATAAAAGAGATTTATACTCCTTTATAATTCTAAACAAAATGTTGGCCCTAATCAAATGATGAAGACTAGTAACAACAATGTGTTATGTTTTTGGCCAGGCTTAAAATGGCTGGCAAGATCATTTCTCAACATGTACAACATTTAAATTAGAAAAGCATGGAACAACATTTCATGCCTTCCTTGTCAAAAGGAAAATAAATGAAAGAGGGCAGATCCCTATCCACAAGTATGCAGAAATCAATTAGAATAACTGTAGCTCGCAAATCAGAGAACAAGCTTTATCCATCTATAATAATGACTTGGTTTCTATTAACTCATAAAGCATTCTGTGCTAGATTCTCAAATCACTCTGATTTTGCACTGCACTGCTTCTAAAAATTTTGGAAGCAACTTTTCAAAATCTATTTGGGTCAGCATCTAGCTCCTTACGTCCACTGCAGGAGCATCTAAAGTCAGGGCATATGAAGAAGAGCAGAGGGCTGTGGCTTTTGGGTGTGAGCAGCACCTACTCATGGAGGTCTCTGAGCGGAAACTGGCTCACCTGTCAGGGAAGCTGCTGAAGAAATGTGGCTTACTAGAGGCTACTCTGAGTGGCTGCTAACATCCCTTTTGCTACAATCTTAAAATTCTATAATAATTTGAATGAAAATGATCCCACAGCTATCATTCACATAAATGTTAATGCCAAAGAATTAACTCATACACCTCTTTTTTGAAATTTTCAATACCAACAATAGCATATGTCCTATGAAAATCATTAGCAAAAGTATGGGAATAAACAAAATGTGGAAAAAAAAATAGGTGGCCAGGTGCAGTGGCTCATGCCTGTAATCCCAGCACTTTGGGAGGCAGAGACGGGCAGATCACGAGGTCTGGAGTTTGAGACCAGCCTGATAAACATGATGAAACCCCATCTCTACAAAAAATACAAAAATTAGCCAGGCATGGTGGTGTGCACCTGTAAGCCCAGCTACTCGGGAGGCTGAGGCGGGAGAATTGCTTGAACCCAGGAGGCGGAGGTTGCAGTGAGCCAAGGCAGAGGTTACACTGCAGCCTGGGTGACAAGAGCACGACTCCATCTCAAAAACAAACAGGTAAAATAACTTATATCATAGTTAAAGATGCCTATTAAGTTGCTCCCCAAAACCAGGTAGTGAAAGAATTTAGCACAGGGAAATGTTCATGATACATTGCTAAATGGAAAAAAAAATCAATGTACCCTAACCATTTACATAGCAGATTATTATTATTTTGACAAAAATGTATATGTAGGCATTAAAAACCACTGGAAAGTCACAGGTGAATGTTCACGGTGGTTAAATATTTGATTTTAATGGGAGATTAACTTCTTTTCTACTCTTTCTGTGATTTCTAAGTTTTCCATAATAAGCATTTTTTTAAGGGATAGGGTCTTGCTCTGTTGTCCAGGCTGAAGTACAGTGGTGCAGTCATAGCTCACTGCAGCCTTGAACTCCTAAGCTCAAGTGATCTTCCTGCCTCAACCTCCCAAGTCACTGGGACTATAGGCAAATGCTACCATGCCTGGCTTGTAGTAAGTATTTTTATTTTTCTCTCCCTAAATACGTATGTATGTATACATGTAATACAAATCTATTCTCTAGACTTGCATCAAATACACACACACACATACACACAAGAAAAAAAAACCCACACAAACAAAATATAACTGGAGATGGCAATTTTTTTCATGCCTACAATGCTTTGGTGCAACTGGCTCTGATAAAATGGACTAAGACCAGAAAAGATGTTTTTAAAACAACAATAAAGAATTCTGAGAATAAAGCTAGTGCTTTGTGGGAGAGACACCACATAGTCTGAGTTTCAGTGTTGCTTACTCCCTGGACTCAGTGAGACACAAAGCAAGCACAGGACAAAAAACAAGGCAAGTAGCCCCAGCTCACTAAGATCACGTGGCGATGGAGAAGAAGGTATACATCACCAGGATTCCCCGCCTTACCTCCTCTCATCTACCATCTGCCACTGTGAATCACTTACCGGAATCCTGGCTCTACTCTTTAGCTATGAGACCCTAGACATGTTATTGAACTTCTTTGAATCTCATTTACTCATCTGTAAAACTGGAATAGTAAAAACATATCTTGCTGGTTTTAACTTTTGAAGATTTTTGTAACATATGTAAAGCATTCATTCACATAGTACTGGCACATAAGTGTGAATTGAATAGTAGATATTTTTGCTACCAAAAAAAATTAAATGTTTGTATTACTGTAGAGGTAATTTGTGTTTTCTGTGTATATATGTCCCACAGATAACTGAGTTTGTTTTTAGGACTTTTATTGTAGTAGCAGATCTGTTGAAGAGACCTGGCTACCAAGGGTCATTAACCGACCAATACAGAGGCAAGCATAAAGCAAAGCTGAATTGTCAAATTAAACCTGGTGATTTCAGTACCACTCAGGGGCTCTCATCACAAGGTACCTGCATCTTCCTGGTTCACTTTCTATTCATTGGTTACTTTGCTTCATTCAAAAAATATGCGAAGGCACACAGTGTATCCCAAGAATATAGATATGGGAGCACCCACAGCCTATCCAAGGACACGGATATGGAAGGACCCTTTGTGTATTCCAAGGACACAAATATGGATGCAACCATAATTTACCTCAAGGGCATGGACATGAATCAGGTCAGGTCCCCACCTTGATGATCCACAGTCTTTGTAGGAAAAGAGGATGGAGAGAGAGAGAGACAGTGGGAGGGAGGGAGAGAAAAAAAGAATGTATGGAGAAATAATAAAATTCAACACGATAAGTACCTTAGTAAGATGTATAAACAGCACTGAGAAAGCAAATGGAGAGCACTGTGTCTGAGAAGGCTTCACAGAAAAATGAAAATATCAATCTTACTAATTAGAGTTTATACTGAAAAAAATGAGGAAGGGGGATTCCAAACCAGCATTAAAGGCAAAGTAAACCAAAAGCATCAAAGCCTACCAAAAGAAAACCACGGCATCAAAGGGCATGATGTGTTTCTAAACTGGTGGGGCCTGAGTACTAACAAGATGGTAATTGCCAACACTGATTACACACTAACACATGTGCCAAGCATTATCTCAGTAACTCCATAACACCAACTCTGCAGCAGAGCTAATATTATTATTCCTGTTTCACAGATGGGAAAATGAAGGCTTTAGGAAGTAACTTGTTCAGGGTTGCACAGTTGCACGTGGCAGAACCTGCCTTTGAACTCAGGCCACTCTCCAAGGGAGTTGAGTAGAAAAAGTAGGCTGTAAAAGGCCTTCATTACCTGCTCTAGAGGGTGCCCTGAACTTCAGTTACTGTGGCTTTCGAATGTTTAGACACAGAATACAGTTGGCTCTTTGACAATATGGGTTTGAACTGCACAGGCCCACTTTTATACAAAATTTTTCAACTCAACATGGATTGAAAATACAGTATTCATGGGATGGGAAACCTACATATAGAGAGAGCTGACTTTTTGCATAACACAGGTTCTGTTGGGTTCTGCAGGGCTGACTGGGAGATTTGAGTATGTGCAGATTTTGGTATATGTGAGGGGTCCTGGAACCAACCCCCTGCAGATACTGTGGGATGAGTAATCTGTACAAAGAGGAAAAAAATACACTGAGAATCTGTGAAACTGATGAAAAACAAAGCTGTGGGGAAATCTGAGGGAGGGACCCAAGAGGGGTCTGGAGAACCCTCCTGGCTCTCCTAGGAGGACAGTCTGGAAACCACTGCCGTAGGCAATTGGGAAATGAGTTGAGCAGTTTGCAATTTTGAGAGAAATGGTTGAATCAGGTGTAGCATCAACAGATAGGAAAGAGATGGAAATTAGTAAAGTCTTAAAAAGCTCCTGTTAGAGTCCAGGTGATGGGGACAAATTGGGGGGAGGAGGAGCTTCTCCAGCCCTTGGTACCTGACTAAATGTAAGAGTGAGGGGAGGAACCAAAGGTGACAAATTTTTAGCATAGGAAACTAGAATAATGTGAGCTCCTTAGTTAGGGTGAAGACACCAGTGGAGAAAGAAGCTTATCAGGGGAAGGTAACAAAAACAGTTCGAAGAACCTGCAGAACGTTCCTGGAGAAATGGCCTGAAGGCAGCTGGGTCTGCAGGTCTGGAGCTTAGGAGAGAAGCTGGAGACACAAATTTGGGTGTTCTGGGCCAGAGGTGGAAGCTGTGCAGTAGGAGCACCCCAGATCTCCCAAGACAGCTTCGAGCAAGGAGGGAGAGGGCAGTGAATGGAGCTCCCTGGAAAACATGAATGCGTGGCAGGACAGGAAAGAAGTAGGAGGAGTGTGCTGACATGCAGGAGGGGCACGGAGAAAGTGTCATGGAGTCAGGATGGCCTCAGGACAAGTAGCAGGGCAGGGGCAGTGGCTCACACCTGTAATCCCAGCACTTTGGGAGGCCCAGGCAGGAAAATCTCTTCAGCCTAGGAGTTCAAGACCAGCCTAGGCAACATAGCAAAACTGTCTCTACAAAAAATACAAAAATTAGTCAGGTGTGGTGGTATGCACCTGTGGTCCCAGCTACTGCGGAGGCTGAGGTAGAAGGACTGCTTGAGCTTGGGAGGTTGAGGCTGCAGTGAGCCATGATAGCACCACTGCACACTAGCCTGGGTGACAGAGCAAGACCCTGTCTCAAAAAAAAAAAAAAAAAGAAAGACATAAAAGGCAGTCCATCAGTGGGACCAAATGCTGAGGAGAGATGAAACAGGATGAGATTTGAGAAGCGGCCAACAGATCTAGTGGCCTAGGTGGCAGCGGCCTTTACAAGAGTGACCTTGGTAGAGGTGAGGAGTCTGGTGGGGGTGGCCTGTATGGAGATAGTCTTAGGGAAAGCAGCTGCAGTATGTTTCGTTGAAGAGACTTACAAACTTCCTAATCCTGAGAAATGTGGCTAAAAACTGGTTTCTGTTCATTTTCCTCTGGGTCATACTTCCACAATACGTTCTCCTTACTCTAATCCAAAAAAGATTTGGAACATAATATGACACAATTCATAGAAACTTATATTGAAATAATATTTCTGAAATGTGCTGTTGATATACAATATCATAGACAGTCTGCTAGAGTATTTTGAATTTCTGCTTCCACGCTTCAAGCATTTTAAAATGCTAAAACCACTACACATTTTGTTTCCTAAATTGGATTAAAAAGCAATTTTATACTCTGTCAATCAGCTTTGCCTAGATATAAGCGAGGACTGATCTAGTGTTTGCATAAAATAGAATTTCCATCACTATAACAATGTCCTGTAGGTACTCCATTAGCATATACAATTACCACAATGTTTTCTCCCACAAGCCTCTTGAAATCCCCATGAAATTAGTTTCTAGATTAACATTAGATGAGCTTTCTTTAAAAAAAAAAAAAAAGTACATTTTTAATGGGAATGCATTTCTGTCATAACAGAAATGGCTTCTGTGAAGCCATTCTTCATTCTTTCCTCTCTATTTTCTCACAACCTCCCACACTCCTAGACTTATAATTTGAAAACTAAATATCTATTAGGCTAGGTTCTCACCTCCACATTCTGTCAAGCCCAGTCTGCCCGCTGCTGAAATGAGTGTTGGGAGTGTGGCAGCCTCCTCCCTTCAGTGCCCTCAGGGACTGCCTGTTGTGCCCTCTCCTACCCCTTGAGCGGATGCAGTGAGGAAGACAGCAGGCAGTTTACTGGTTCTGGGATTTGGGGCAAGATTAAAATGAAAGCTATCCCCCATTGGTGCTGGTGAATTTTCTTGACTTTTTTCCCCTCAGCAGCTCTGCCTACAGCACTCGGATGTGCTAACGAGATGGTGATATTGGCTCGGCAGCCCCCTCCCCACTGCTCAGAGTGGGTGTGAGGCCTCTTGCTCTATGGGTGGGACCTCAAAAGCTTGGGATTTTCTGGTGGTGATGGGTCACAGATATCTGCTATTTTCTGAACTGTATGCAAAGGGGCCTCGGGGCTGCTGGGCCACCAGACTTCTCATTCCAGTTTCAACCAGAGCAGTCCTACATTTACTTGCTTATTTATTAAGGTTTCATGTAAGACTGAATTGAGAGTAAAAATGCTTACTGCTTTAAAAAAAATTAAAAATCATTTGTTTTTGTAGAAGTAAACACCAGATGGTCTAAGCACAAGCTGGCCAGTGGAGGCCTGTGTGTGGTGGTGAAGAGGACACGTGACTTGGGAAGCCCTCCTTGGTGATATTGACCAAGTCAGGCTTTCCTACCTGCTAGGGCTCAATTCTGGGGACCACCACGGCTTTCAGAGTTGAGTGGGAGGTTTGGGCATTCTGTATACAGCCAGGCCACTCCCCCACCACTGCACACTTGGAGAATGTTTATAACTGCAAAATACAGGATCTGGCTTCTAGGAGTTACCGAGCGCCCAGGTTATCTGCCCCAATTCTGACTGAGCCGGCTGCCTTTCTCCTGGGGGCCCAGCAGCACTCTGCCTGCCTCACAGGGGCAAGGCCTGGTCTGTCTTCTCAGTGACTGGGTACTTCTTGAGAGTACGCATCATGTTCTGACCAGTGTCCCAGGGGCTGGCACATAATTGGTATTCAGTAAGTGCTAGCTGAATTCAGTAAGTGCTGCTGGGAGGGAAAAGAGGACTCTGGTTCAGAATTGTACACCTTTGGAGACTAGAGAAGCTGGGGGACAGCAGCAGGCAGCTTAGCCCCTCCAGGACGAAGAAACGTTGCGGGGGATGTACTGGTTAGTCTAGTGATCCTGCTTAAGTAAAAGTAGTTCAAATATGCTGTGGTTGACAGGAGACCTTGCAAGGTGTGTGGCTTCAGTCGAGGGAGGAAAGGGAAGAAATTCCTCTTCTGAGGGCATGAGAGCCTTACCAACTCTGATAATAAGAATAGGCACCAAGCCAGAGAATGCAGGGGCAGGGAGGAAGGAGATATAAGTAATCTAACCTGGGAGACTCCAAACCTCTCAGGCCTGGTCTGAACAAAGCATCTGGTGAATTTCAAGTGGGTCCCTACCTCCTCTGTGACTGTGGGCACCTGGGACCCCTGACCACACAGCCCACACTAAGGGACATTTCCCTGCCACCTCTCTCTCTTCCACTCACACCGTTCCCCTTTGCCTGGTGGTAGGCAGTGGAGATCATTCCAACAGCCCAACTCCAATTGGTAGCAGAACTCCTGGGAATGAAACAAATAGCTGCTTGCTTTTTATAGGCTGAAGAAGAAAAGCTTCAGAAGGAGCCAAAACTTAATAGAATCCGGAAACATTTTGCTGGGGGAGCCAATGATGATGGGTTCAGTATATGTATGTGTGTATTACGGACTGTTAGGGTAGCCCCACAATCTGGCTACTCAGACAGGGAAATATGAGTTATATAATGGGAAGACAGGGGTAGCTTCAGTCTCCCTAAGAGCCGGGACACCGCTGCCTCTACAATCAAAGTAGAAGACACAGTGATGCTTTATGAGGCAACCTCATGCCTGCCTAGGACAGGTTTTCAGGCCTGTTCCACCTGAGGAGGCAGGCGCATCAGGGAGAGGAAGGGGCAAATTTCTTACCAGACATGATGTGAAGAGTTGGGGTGGAGGACCTGATGGGAGTGGGTTGGCAGGAAGCAGGGATAGTACTAGGCTCAGAACAAGAATTTAAGACACAGGTTGGAAATGGGTAACAATCAGCCACAAGCAAAGAACTTACCAAACAGCTACCAGCTGCAGAATCCCTGAAGACAATAGCTGTAGCCAGAACATGCTAGAGCCTCCCCTCAAATCTGGAGGCCTAAAGGGACCCTAAGGGTCCTCAAGGCCAAAGGCACTGAGGTGCCACTGTTATACTCCCTGTTTGTCCTCTAGTCTTCAGGCTAGAGTGGCCCAAGAAGCACCTGTTAATGCATGTTTCTAGGCAGCCTCTATTTCCACCTAGCCTGCAAGCACAGAAATAGAACCGGAAGTGAAAAGGAAGAGATAATAAAGGGGCCAACAGGTATTGAGCAGGTACTGAATGAATTCCACCAAGCAATTTCATTTACCTGTCATCAGCTCTGTGAAGCCATTATGTTTAGCCTCATTGTATCAAAACAAGAATGGGCAGGAAGTTAATTAACTCCCTCCTCCCATACTTTACTCCAGTCCTGTGGAGAGGAAGTAATGGGAGTCATTGTTCTGAACACTTTTGAGCTTTTTCTCCTTTTTAGAGCCAAAGTCTCTTTCTTTCAACTAGGCTGTGGTGCAGTAGCACAATCATGGCTTACTACAGTCTTGACATTTTGGGCTCAGCCTCCTGAGTAGCTGGGAAAATAGGCGCATGCCACGACATCTAGCTAATTTTTTGTTTGTTTGTAGAGATGGGGTCTCACTATATTGTCCAAGCTGGTCTCAAACTCCTAGACTCAAGCAATGCTCCTAGCTCAGCCTCCCAAAATGCTGGAATTACAGGCATGATGAGCCCTTTCAATAATACTTCATAGCTCTGTTTATCTCTAGGTCACTATTCATTGCTGTTGTTATAATTAATATATTTTGCCTGATATTTCAGCAAAGAATAAATACAAATGGCCAACAATATTCTCCCATACTAGTAGTGACAAGGAAATGCAGATTAAAGGAATAAAATTCCATTTGTACTTAATAGGTTCATAAATATTGCTGTTCCCTTCTTTTTTAAACAAACTGCTCAATGACAGTGAGGATATGATAAAATGGTGAAGAAGGAGTTGTCTACTGATTTAAACTGCTATAATCTTTTTTGGCAAGTAGTTTGGCAATATCAAGAGCCTTAAGTGCTTCTACACATGACTTCGTAATTCCCATTCTTTAAATCTACCCTAAGGAAATAATCCTGACTAAAAAAATCTTCTTGCCCAAAAAGGTTCATTACAGAAGTTGACCGGTCGTGTCAACTTGATATCAACTGCAGAGGACTCAAGAAGTAGATTAGGCTGTGTGCAGTCCCTCACACCTATAATCCCAGCACTTTGGGGGAATGTGATGGAAGGACTGCTTGAGGCAACAGAGACCTTGTCTCTACTAAAAATTTTAAAAAGGTGGCTGAGCATGGGGGCACATACCTATAGTCCCACCTACTCTAGAGGCTGAGGCTGCAGGATCCCTTGAACCCTGGAGCTTGAAGTTATAATGAGCGATGACTGTGTCACTGCACGCCAGCCTAGGTGACAGAGTACAACCCTGCCTTGGGTCGTGGGGTGGGGGACAGGGAAGAAGTAGATAATTATCTTCAATAAAATGCAAAAAAATGAAATTGGACTGTTATCTTACACCATACACAAAAATCAACTCAAAATGCATCAAAAATTGAAATGTAAAATCTGAAACTATAAAACTCCTAGAAGAAAGTAGAAGAGGGAAAAACTTCACAACATTAATTTTAGCAATGATTTCTTAGATATGACACCAAAAGCACAAGCAACAAAAGCAAAAATAGACAAGTGGGATTACATCAAACTGAAATGCTTCTGGGTAGCAAATAAAACAATCAACAGAGTGAAAAGGTAGCCTGTGGAATAGAGACAATATCTGCAAATCATATATCTAATAAGGGGTTATTATTGAAAACATATAAGGAACTCCTACAACTCAATAGCAAAAAAAAAGAAGAAGAAAAAGAAAAAAGAAAAAGTCCAACGATCCGATTTAAAAATGGGCAAAAGACTCATAGACATTTCTCCAAAGATGACGTATGACCAACTGATATATGAAAAGATGCTCAACATCACTAATCAGCAGAGAAATACAAATCAACACCACAAAAAAATTTTATCTGACGTGTTAGAATGGCCACAATCAAGAAAATAACAAGTGTTGGCAAGTTTGTGGAAAACTGGAACTCTTGTGCACTGTTGGTGGGAATGTAAAATGGCTCAGCCCCTAGGGAAAATAGTTTGGAAGATTCTCAAAAAATTAAAAATAGAATCACTACCATACAATCTATTCATTCCTACTTCTGAGTATTCATTCAAGAGAAGTGAAAGCAGGATCTTGAAGAGATGTTTGTACTACTATTTTCACTGCAGCATTATTCACAATAGCCAAGAGATAAAAATAACCTAAATGTCCATGGACAGGTGAATGGATAAAGACAATGTGGCATATATATACAATGGAATAATTTTCAGTCTTTAAAAAGAAGAGAATTCTGTCATATACTAGCTATAACATAGATGAACCTTGAGGACATTATGCTAAATAAAATAAGCCAGTCACAGAAAGACAAATAAAACATGATTCTACTGACATGAGTTATCTATAGTCAAATTCATAGAAGCAGAGTACAATGGTGCTTGCCAGGGGCTAGGGAGAGGGCAAAACAAGGAGTTGCTATTCAACAGGAATAGAGTTTCAACTGTGCAAGATGAAAAAGTTCCAGAGATCTACTGTACAGCAATGTGCATACAGTTAATGATATGGTTTGGCTGTGTTCCCACTCAAATCTCTTCCCACGTGTTGTGGGAGAGACCTGGTGGGAGGCAACTGAATCATGGGAGCAGTTATCTCCATGCTGTTCTCATGATAGTGAGTTTTCACGAAATATGACGGTTTTATAAGGGGCTTTCTTCCTTTTGCTTATTCTTCTACTTCCTGCCATCATGTGAAAAAGGATGTGTTTACTTTCCCTTCTACCATGAATGTAACTTTTCTGAGGCCTCCCCAGCCATGCTGAACTATGAGTCAAATTAAATCTCTTTTCTTTATAAATGACCTAGTCTTGGGTATGTCTTTATTAGCAGCATGTGAATGGACTAATACAGTTAACAAGATTGTACTGTACACCTAAAAATTTGTTAAGAGGGTAGAACTCATGTTACATGTTTTTTACCTCACACCCATAAAAAAGAAGTACCCAGTTATAGAAACTGTCTTAAAAGACTCTGAAGGCACATGGATAAAATACTTGAACTTAAGTTGGAGGATAACCTTTTTAAGGTTAAAGAATTCTGAGCATCTGTTAATCTTCCCTCAGAAACAAATATACTCCAATACCCAACCATAAAGTCCATGTTAAGGGCCCTATGCTATTATTTTTATGATAGTATTTTAAATGCTTAGGAAAAAAAGGCTAGAGTCTGAAATATAAGTAAATTGTTTTTATACTGCAAAAGACATATCTGATACTGCCCATAACAAAAAATAATTTAGCCCACCTTTCAGAAACTTGTCAGAAAATGAAAGTTTAACTTTGGTGCCCTGAAGGAGTTAATGTAACATCTTCCAAAACAAAACTGTGTCTTCTTGCAGTGATAGGCTTGTGGTGTGGCTACAGCAGAAAGCTCTCGTTAACTCAGATCTGTGTAGCTAATGGGTCACTGATAGAAATGTCTCCCCTCACCCCCACCCCAATGTAAATCTCCAGACTACTGAGGAAGAGCAGGGTGAGCAGAGGAGCATATCTGCAGAAAGAAGGCCCCCAATCCAGTAAACTACAGCAACACAAAGATGAAGGTATAGAACTGGGATGAAGGCAGTCCTTTGTCTGTTCAGCATTACATGAATGGAATTTTCTTTAAATGCAAAGCTATTTTAATCGCATTAAACAGAAAACATCCTCTAATGGATTCGAGACTTCTTTGTCTTCTTGAGTTTTGTTCTCAGTTGTTGAAAATCACCAGCATCATTAACATCCCCAATTGTCCTCACAAAAAAAAAAAAAAAAAAAAAAAAAAAAAAAAAAAAGAAAAAAAAAAAAAAAAAAAAAAAAAAAAAAGGACATAATCAATGCATTATAGTGAGAGACCACAAAGGAGAGAGACTAATTCTGATGAGGAATAACAAGCTTCCTGATGACTCTTAATGGTAGTGATGGTGGTGAAGGAGGAACAGGGTTTCCTCAGAGGAAGTGAAGAAGGAAAGGGAAGAGAATGTTTCTGGAATGATGAACAAACGGTTGCAAGGTGGAAAAAAAGAAAAACAAGTTGGGTCAGATTATGAAGGGTACTGAAGAATCTCCCAAGGAGTTTATGCCTTTTCCTATGGGAGCTGGTGGCACAGCTAGTTTCTCAAGAGGGAGTGACAGTTCTCTTGGTAATGAAGAACCTATGTGTCTGCTTCCTCTTTACTAGTTTGCTGCAATCTAATACTTCAGAAATTCTAGTGTTTCGCATCTAAGTGACCACTTAAGGGGCTCTCATTCAGAACAGAGACAAGGGGTTTCTTATTGTTCTAATTTATCTCCCAGTCCTGTGATGTGATAAGAAGCAACCCTTCCTCCCTACTCCTCATGTCAGGAGGTAAAGAGAGTTCCTAAAAGCAATCCTCCTAAGGTAAATGACTAGTATTTATCATTGGATGGTGAAATATTACCTATGTATCTTTGCTTAATGGGATACCAGATGAAACAAAGCTGGAAATGTATGGAAGGCAGTTCTCAGTTATTATATTTGGTATTTTTTTCCTCCCTCAGAGAAGATGGTAATTACATAAGACAGCATGTAGATACTGAAAATTCCTGTGGTGGGCCACCAACAACTTCCTGTGATAGAGAAAAAGAAGCCATGGGAGTCGTATCATTTAAGATATCTTGAAGAAACCTGAATTGTCCTTAAAGGATTGAATGCCTTGGGAAGCAATGTGCCTGCCAGCATTTGATGGGTCCAAGCCTAGGCTGGTCTGTTCCCTGGTGTGATGTGGGAGGCAGTAGAGGGCAATATTTAAGAGCAGATAACCCAGAATTGTTTCAGGCTCTGTCATTTATTTTCTGTATGACCATGAGCAGATTATTTCACCTCTCCAAGCCTTCAGTACCCTCATCTATGTAATAGGGATAATAACATAATACACCTCATATAGTCATTATGAAAAATAAGTGAGAGGAGTTTATGTACTCCAGTTAGCACTGTGCTTGGCACATAACATTCAAAAGAAACCAATAATAAAAATGATTATCACAGTATCATTATAAGGAGAGTGTCAAGGTTAGGATGGAAAGGTGACCTAGATAATCTTTAAGGCCCTTCTTATGCCAAGAGTAAACAAGTTTATATCCTTTACTGATGTCTTATTAGAACTAAGGCTATTATTCTCTGCCTCCAAGGCACCAATTGTGCGCGCATGTGTGTGTACGTATTTGCGAAAGTATTAGCAAGCTGCCCAATAAACAGCACACACTTATAAAAGATATTTAGAGCACACTGCATGCTGTATATTAGAGGTTTGTGGCTAATTCTTGATAGATGGGGCCAGTAAATCCCAAGACCCATTCCCCATCTGGAAACATATCTCTCCCTCAGCACAATAACCAACAAAGCAAATTGCTGTAGAATCAGTTTACCTAGGTGGTTTACCTTCTCTCAGTTTCATGATTAGAAAGTAGAGTGCAATCAAATATTTGAAATGTTTCCACTTTTAGAATAATACTATTTTGCAGGTGGAATCCTATTTAACAGTCTCAAATTCTTCCATGGCAGTTTTAAAGTGTTTCTTAGGGCTTTTGATATTCTTCTAGAGGCCCAAGTAACCATTTCAGACCAGTTTTACAGTATTAAATGACTACTTCCATCAAAATAGCTAACCAACAAGTACTGTAGTGACTTTCTGTCTTGTGCCCCAGGATTGCAAGGCTCTAGTTAGGATCACAATAAAAGATTTGGTTCCTAGATATGAGGAGCCGCCAGCAAATCAAATATCAAAAAGTTTAATAATTTACAAATAAGTGGTGCTCAGATGTGTTCAAAGAACTTCAAATATATAATCTCACTTGATCTTTAACACAGAAATAGGGCTTATATTTTTATCTTCATTTAAAGATAAGGGACAACTTTGAGCTGAGAGATGCTAAGCCCAATGTCCAATGGCTGATAAATGACAGAGCCAGAAGTGGAACACAAGCTTTTGCCTCAGAATCCATGAGTTATTGCTCAATGCTACTCTAAAAGAGCCTTATTTATGCTTAATGAATAGCTCTGTAGAGAATGGCATTCAGTAAGTAATAGATGACCTCAGTTTACCGTAATTCAGGATAATCTTTTCATGATTAGTTTTAAATTTTAGTCAAAGTAGAATAAATGTTTTTATTTTAGATGAAAATATTACATAAAGAGATATATTTATAGCACCATATGTACAATACATAAATCTACAAATACTATGTTGGTCATTACCCATTAGAACTAATGAATAAATACAACCTTATGCAAATGTGGCGCTTAGTTTCCTACTAAGTGAAAAAAAATGACTTAGACTTGAGTAAAATCCTAGGAATGATATTAGATCACTTATTTATTTACAAAATAAAGTAGTTAACTCCATAAATCATCTCCCTCTCTCTCACTTATACCCCCACGACCCTTTAACTATCATACTACAACACGAGTAAAACAGCCTTCCTTCGTCATTTTTCACCAGTTAGTATTCATCAGACATTTTACCAAGAAAGTTATGGCTTGTTATACCTGAGGTAAATTACAGTAAGTTTCTTAGCGGTCAAAATGTACTTAATAGCGAGAGTGAAAGTGCCTCTTGGCTTCCTGCCTATCACAGAGCAGGTAGTTAAATATAGGTAAATAATAAATACACATTCATCTCCTGAATAAAAGATTACAGAAATATCCTCTGCTCTGATCTGACTCCCTTGAAATTAATTTCAGAAAAAAAAATTGGAAATATTGGGTATTTATAAATTGTTCAACCATGTGGTTAAAAACCAAGAAAAATATTTTCTACTACATATACTTATTAAAACGGTACTCACAAAGCAAAATACTTCTTCATATTTTTAGTTTTTCTCTATTATTTTCTTGCTAATACTGATTAACTGTCATTTATTTATGTAGACATGGAATGCCACATTAGTGGGTATTTTTTTTTTTTTTACCAGTTTTATTCGCAACATTTATTTCCTGAGCTTGGTCTATGTAAGACCATAACTAGTGTGAAATTCCTATCAAATGTTTCAACACTCCTGGGACATCTACTACTTTTTGCCAATTTCAGACTTCCTAACCTGCCCCAGCGAGGTCTATCAATTTATCCTTATTATGTGAAGTCTGGAATCTGCCCCAAAGCCTCTTGAGTGTAGCTTTTACTTAAAATGAAGCAAATGCCCATATACTATACAGGGCCTCAACATTTGTTGGTTGCAATTCATTTTCTTATAACCAGTGTACTCGAGATATGACACCATGGTCAATGAATGCTTTCTCTGCTATCATAACGAGTTCCTGTGGGGATTCCACAGACTCACTTTTGGCACATGAGGATTGAATTCCACAGCTCTATGAATGGCCTCTACCGCATTCATCTCTGCTGTGCTCAGCCCCCGCCGAGATGCAGCCTCAGGAGAGAATCTGAAAAGCAGAAAGACAAAAACCATCCAGTTGGGACCACTGCTTGGGCATCAACCTGAAAATATCTAGATATCAAGGGCCCATAAAACCACAGTGAGCCAATGGCATGAGCTCTCCAAACTTCTACTGCATGGAACCTCTGAGTGACCCCTCAGACTGAGGCCGGCAAAAACCCCAGCAGAAGCAGAAAGCGTGCTTGCATTCTAATCATGGCAGGGGTTAAATTCAGCTGTCAAGTCTCTGTCTAAATAGCTAATCTAAATCTTCTACGAGGTACCTGTTCAGGTCAGGGGAAGAGGTAGGACTGACAAGGGCAGACAGTGTAGGAAAAAGAGAAAACTAGGTTACAGAAGAGGGTACTTGGTTAAAAACAGAACTGGGGAGGATTTGAAATGAGGCCTCCCACCCAATGTCAGTGCTGCGATGGAGGTTAAATCGTTGCAGCTTCAGCAGCAGGTGAGTCTGCTTGGGGCCATTCCGGCAGGGGGCGTGTGCATGCCCAAACTGCGGGCGAGACACCTGCCCGAATGAATGAAAAAAACCAGACCATGCAATCTCTTTCTCACCTCACACCCAGGGCTAACTCCAGAGCTGTGCTTGGCAGGCAGACACCACAGGGGAAGCTGTGACAACCCTGGCCCTGCCCTCCCAAGCTGGAGTCACTGTGTAGGGAGAAAAGATGTTGCAGTAGGTACTGGCGATCTACAGGATAAAAAAGAATGAAAGAAAATTACTTCGATCTTGAAGTGCACACACACTTAACAGCAAACCTGTCTGACACAGCAGAAGCTGTTTTCCTGTTCTCTGCTTTCAATGCCACAGAGGGATCGTACCGGGGAAGTGTAAGAGTTTACGAACTCAAAAGTAGTCAAGCCATCTATGCTCTTTTCACCTGACAGGCATCCTTGGAAGCTTATGAAAATTCTATATGCCATAGTCACCTGCCTGAATAAAATAGGCAAACATCCCATTGAGATGGCAACTCAAAGTTAACAGATCCTGGGTCGGGGGGGGGGGGTAGCTAATTTGGAGTCGATGAGGCAAAGGATGAGAGATGACTATCCCCTCTGCCACATTTTACGTGTGTATGACACTACCCAGTCGTGGACTGCTGACAGGAGAGGAATGTGCAAAAAACAAATAGAATGATGGCATTCTGTGTAAGTCCCAAGCAGGTGTTTTGGTATCTACTGTCTCACGCAAAAAAAAGTCATCTCAGAGGTATGGAATTTCAAATAAATCCCTCTTTAGGATTTCTTTACACACCCTTATAATACCCGAGGATATACATTCCCTCCTTCTAATAGTGAAAGAAAACAACAGCAGGTTTTGGAAAATGCATGCTTATAAGCAGGGGTTTCATAGACTAAGAGAAACTTCCAGAGAAAGCCCTGAGAGGCAACACATCTTAATTCAGTCAAGCATTAGTACCACCAAAGTTATTATTCACTTACTTGTCGGAAACAGCCCTTGCTTTGAGCAAAGCAGCTGTGTAGCATATTGTTGCTGACTTTGGTAAGCTTATATCTGTTGGAGAAAAAGAAAGTAGACACGTGTAAGTTTGCAGGTAACAAAGAGCAATAATTTTCAATATACTAGCATTTTAATCACATTTAAGTGCAATAACGTATAAATTAAGAATATTTTAATACATACATTACACAAGAACTTCAGCTATTCCTTACTGTATCAACGTGGCATGTGAAACTAAGGGTAGTTTGTATTTTTGTGAATAACTCATGTCCACCAGGCTGACTCTTAAGCAATCACCTTCTATTTTAAAACACGAATTTTCACGTTGAGTTTGAGCAGAGTATATCTATAAATATATAAATTTAGATATCACATGAATATCCTTGATGTGAAAGACATGAAAGTGTCTTTGTCCCTTACAAAAATTTCTCAATAGGTGTATGAAATACTAATTGAAGAAAAAAATCTAGATTAAAAAAAGACACATAGTCAAATGAGTAATTCTTTAGCGGTCAGAGTTAAACTAAATTTTCTTTGCATTACGTTTCAAGTTTACATTCAATTTTAATAGTGCTTGTTAAAAATGTAAAAGTCAAAGTCAAGGAGATATACATATATATCTAATATATAAATAAATATACATAATTTTTAAAGGGCATATGTATGAAATCTTTAGAAAACTACATAATTTTTGCTCATGCAAATCTATCATAAATCTCCTTTTATATGAAGCCTCATTGGTCACCAGGAAAAACAGTTCATTTCAGTTTGACAAAAATTTCAGAAAGGCCAGGGTGGGAGTGGAGTTTACATAATGAGTTTACAGGAAAGTAAAAGCACAGAGTAGAAGTGAGAGTAGATAAACTCAAAGAGAGCACTGCTTTGGGTGAAAAATTTGTCCTTAAATTATGACTGCATTCTTTCCAGAACAGGAGTTGGTATTTAACACTTGGAGCCAAACTTACACTATGACACAGAAATACCTTAAATCAGAACAGGTAAAAATATGGCATTTCCAGATGCTGCAAAATTCATTCTAGGTTAGAGGAACTCTTAGCACCTGGAATGTCCTGCAAGCTTCTTTGCAAAGCTGTTTCCAACTTAGAAAAGATTACATTAAAGTAGGAATGAAAAAGGGAGTTCCCATAGTTAGCCAACAGACAGAGGCAGAAAAAAAAAAAATTCATAAAAGAAAACCAATCTCTCTTTCAATAAAGGGTATTTACTGCCAATTCCAAGGAGATTCCTAAGGAATTTCTCTTTGAGGGAAATTTCAATGACACTAGTAAAACACAATGATAGAAAATATCAGCACAGAATTGAAAGCAAAAGAGGTCTTTGTATCCTTGATCTCATAAACTATATTCAAGCAAAATGTCATCACCACACACACACTATATAAAATGGCGTGCTTACAACTAAGAAGAAAAAAATGTCAGACACTCATGGATTTGTCTTGTTGCTTTTCCAGCATCTAAACATTTAACAGCTTTCCAGTGTGGGGAATCAATACAGAAACACAATATCTTGTTTTCTAGGGTATACTCATTGATTGTTATTTGAAGCTAATAAAATAAAAACTGATGATACATGGCCTACTTGAAAGTTCAGACTTTTTATTTTAAAATTACCCAAGCCTTGTTTCCAAAAACAATGATCATAATTATTTGAAGTCGGCAGCACAAGAAGGAGCCTTTTGTTAAGGACTTAGCTTCTCAACAAGAAAGAGCAAGTTGTGTTTGATGGTTACCGAATCAATCAAAGGGACACTTTCACCTGGATAGAAATGCAGAAAAAGATACAATCGAGGTGCTCCAGCAAATGACTGGAGATGCCTAGTCAAAGGTGATCTTTAATCTAGAATCCTGACCCCCATTCCCACTAGCATAGGGCATTCACAACTAGAAAAATGCAACAGCATTCAGCAACCTTATGACTACAGTACATTTTCTCCATTTTAAAAATGTTTGCACCTTCTCCTTTATTAAGTAGTATATGTG
The DNA here is from genome assembly GCF_001604975.1 of Cebus imitator. NCBI lineage: Eukaryota > Metazoa > Chordata > Mammalia > Primates > Cebidae > Cebus > Cebus imitator. The sequence goes on along the minus strand of NW_016107405.1, from coordinate 5,322,656 downwards.
CACAAGAAAAATGCTTAAAAATATATTTTAATCAATATAATGGAGGAAGAGGGAAATGTAGCTCTATGAAAATACCCCATTCCCTATTAGTAGCATGTCATTCTATTTATCTTTTCATGCTAGTAAGTTGTTTTGTTCTCACTGATTAACGAAAATAGCAAAATATTCTTGCATAGCTTGTTTATTTAGATATTCTCAATGTTATTCTTTTTTTCTGTAAAAACATTACATCTATTTGGTAATGGCAATTTGGCTCTAAGGAGGAATGAATCACTCTAAAGAAACTGATCCTAAATTTCCCTTCACATAGAGCGTCTTGTTGTCCAAACAGGTTTTGGTTTACAATTTTCATTTTTGAAAATGATGCAAATTTTTCTGCAGAGCACTTAGGCAATATAAATGGAAAGCTTTTACATTTTGCCTACCCAGCAATTCCACTTCTAAGAGTTTATCCTAGGAAATAATCATTAATGTGCACAAAGATTGTTCATCACAACATTGTTTCTAATGGAAAACTGGAAATAGCCCAATGTCCAATCATAGATTGGTTAACATGCTGTAAGTTCATTCGCAGGGTACAATTCCATGCAGTCATTAAATCATGTAGTGGAAAGGTACTGAATGATCTGGAGGAAATAAATGTACTGTGCACCTATCAATAGGTTTATAAGTTTATAAAAAGTATGCTTTAATATTCATTTTTAAAAGCACTTATATGTACAGAGAAAGATTGGAATAAGCACCAAATATTGTAGACTCCCGTTATCAGTAGTTTCACTTTCTGTGATTTCAGTTGTCCACAGTCAACTGCAGTCTGAAGATATTAAATGGAAAATTCCAGAAATGAATAATTCATAGTTTTAAAGGGCATGCCATTCTGAGTAGTGTGATGAGATCTTGTTACTGTCCTGCTCCTTCCAACCCAGGATGTGTGAATCATCCCTTTGTCCAGCATATCTGCACTGTAGATGCTACCCGCCCATCAGTTACTTTGTGGCCATATGGGTTATCACAGCTATCACAGTGCTGTCATAATTATCACAGTACTTGTGTTCAAGAAACCCTTATTTTATTTCATAATGGCGAAGTGCAAGAGCAGTGATGCTGGCAATTTGCATATGCCAAAGAGAAACCGTAAGGTGCTTCCATTAAATGAAAAGGTGAAATTTCTCAACTTAATAAAGACAGAATTGTACACCAAGTCTGCTAAGATCTATAGTACGAATGAATCATGTGATATTGTGAAGAAGGAAAAGAAAGTTGTTTTGCCACTGTACCTCAAAACTGCAAGAGTTATAGCTAGAATGCATAGCAAGTGGAATGACAAGGAGGAGCCATATTCATATGACTTTTATGACATATTGTTATAACTATTTCATTATTAGTTCTATTAATGTTCTATTTCATTATTATTATTAATCTCTTACTGTGCCTAATTTGTAAATTAAACTTTATCATAAGCACATATGAAAAAAATATTGTATATATAGGGTTCAGTATTCTCCATCATTTCAAGCATCCACTGGAGGTTTTGGAACATCCCTTAAGGATAAGCAGGGACCACTCCATCAGTGGTGTTTATTTCTGGGTGGCAAGTTTACAGGCAATTTTTTCTATTATTTATCTGTATTTCCAAAGTTTCCTGTCATGTACATGCAATAACTGTTTTTTCTAACAGATAATGATGCTAGAGGGAAGAATTCTGTTCTATAAACTGCCTGAAGCAAGTTCATGGGGAAATGCATTGGTGGAGCCAAATACCGACAGCATAGACAAAAGTAGAATATATCATATGAGGTGCTGTCAGCCTGCAGATCTATCAGATGTAACTTTCACATACTCTTGTGAAAGTTAGTGTGTTCTATTTACAGTGTGCCTGCTATAGTACATTTACCTTATTAACTATATTTTAATCTAATATCTGCCTAACATCCAAACCAGAGGCAGGACCTGATGTTTTGGCTTAGCATTAAGAAGAACCATAAATACTACCCTTTAGGAGAAATTATTTATGCTGCTTGCCCCATGAGCACCTTCTCTTTCATTTCCACCTCACCCCACAAAAAAAGGGTGAGGTTTGGTTATTGTTTCTTGTTATAATTTTTAAACTTAATATTTTGATATAATTATAGGTTCCCAGAAATTTACAAAAAATAGCACATAGAGTCCTGTACATGTTTCACTCAGCTTCTCCTAATGACATTTTATTTAACTGTAGCATAATATCAAAAAGCAAGAAACTGACATTGATAGAGTACTATTAGGTAAACTACAGACCTTGCTCATTTTCACCATGTTTTACAATCAAGTACACATGTCTATGCAATTTTATCCGATAACTACATTTATGTAACCACCACTACCAAGATGCAGAACTGTTCCATTACCACAGAGGAACTCCCTGGTGCTACCCTTTATATTTGTAGCTTCCCTGTCCTTCCTCATACATGTCCCCTGGTGATCACTAATCTGTTCTGTACAGTTTTATCTGCCAGGTATGACTTCATGCTTTTATCACTACGGAAATGGATAAAATGATAAAATGAATACAGTGGCTGCCAGTAGTGATTGAAAATGGTGGCAATAAGAACAAATCATCTGCTTTCTAATACTGCCTGTAATTTATTCAGAAATTTTATTTTGAGAAAGCAACTCAAAATCATTCTAAGTTAGGTCTGATTTTGTGTGAACACACTGACTCTGCAGTGCCCTTCTGACTGTTGTACATGGCATTTAGCTACATTATTAGCTCTTATGAATTAGAATCCAAAGAGGAAACAAAAGGAAAGGAAATAATGAGATATCACATAATTCCATTACTCATTGCAGAAACAAGGAATGCTAAGTAAATGTTTCTCACTTAGACAAAGCTGAACTGCTAGCATCAATTTTTATTCCACCTCTTTGCCATCTTATGTTTTATAGAAGTGTTCTGAAAGGAGAAGAAATTTCCCCAAACATTTTAGGCACGCAAAATCAAATTGTCATGAAAGCCTTTCATTAAAAGTTATAATCCTGAACTTCACACAAATGGAAACAGAGAGGATGTACTCCTTTTTGTCTGGTTCCTTTCACTCAGCACATTGTTTTTGACATTCATCTATGTTGTAGCATGTATCATTCATCCTTTTTAATTGATGAGTAATATTTCATTGTGTGGATACACCACATGTTTATCTATTCTCTTGCTAAAGGACATCTGAATTGTTTTCCCACTTTGAACTATTATGAAGAAAGTTGCTGTGACCATTTTTGTGTAAGCTTGAGAAAACTCATTTCTCATGGATATGTAACTAAAAATGGGATTATTGGATCTGAAGATAGATGTCTGTTTAACTTCACTGGAAACTGTTAGACAGTGTTCCAAAGTGGTTTTGTGAAGTTTGCAAAACTAATATATGTGATAAAGGTCAGGAACGTGGTTACTGCGGGGCTGGAGGGCAGTTATTAGGTGGAAGGGAGTATGAGGCAACCTTCTGAAATGTCAGAAAGTTCTGTTTCATTCTGGGTAGCGGTCACATGAGTATATATGTAAGTGAAAAATCATCCCTCTCTGCACTTAAGAGTTATACATATAACTACATGTAATTTATGCCCCCCTCTCTCTCTCTTTATTGATTGATTGATTGATTGAGGTGGAGTCTCACGCTGTTACCCTGGCTGGAGTGCAGTAGCACAATCTCCCTCACTGCAGCCTCCACCTCCCAGGTTCAAGCAATTCTCATGCCTCAGCCTCCCAAGTAGCTCAGACTATAGGTGCACACAACCATGCCTGGCTAATTTTTGTATTTTTAGTAGAGACGGAGTTTTACGATATTGGACAAGCTGGTCTCTAACCCCTGACCTCAAGTGACCCGCCCATCTTGGCCTCCCAAATGCTGGGATTACAAGCATGAGCCACCATACCCAGCCAATAAAAAATATTTTTTTTAGAGAAAACCTAAAATCTTGTGGTCACCTGAAGATATCTTATCTTACCAATCTGACCTCCATAACATTTTACTTGCCTTTTATCAAACTGCCCGACTCCATTCTCTCTACAAATCTTTATCTAAAAATCACTTACGTCTTCCATAATAAAACAGAATCTGATTATTGTTCGTCAACCTTTCAAGCATTAAGATGGTTTGAATATTTCTTCTATAGCAGTCTTCTATAGGATAAATAACTCCTGTTCCTCAACTGACGTATTCTCCAGAACTTCTCACCTACCTATTTTTGTTATCTGGTCACGGGTGATTTTGAAATATAAGAATTAGTAATGAAAACAATACTCTAAATCCCCCAAACCTGACCAGTAAAGACCTCAGGGGAAACATGCAGACTGAGGAGGTACGGCCACCACACATCTCTGAACACCAGCTAGAACGGCCCTGGTGCTGAGGAGCTGGGACTCCTTTTCTGTTCATATGATTGTGTGGTCAACAACTCCCTCACCGTCCAATACTATTCAAACAGACTTTAGCTAAAGTCTGGTCTTTTCTCCCTTTTGTGTAAGCCATGAACATTAAAAAATATATGTGAAAAACCTATAGGCAGGATTTCACATCTGATGCCATTAAATTTCAAATCTTAAAATTAAATCTGAGCCATTAAATCTTAATAGTTTCAGCACATCATTCCAGCCTATTAGTCATTTTTCTGATTCAAGCTACCACCCACAGCTTTGCTCCCTCCATACCTTCTACCCCAAATGATCATTATCATCATCAAAATTACTGCTAACACCTAGCATGGGCTAACTGCCAGGTACTGGTGTTAATCACTTATATACATTATCCTATTTAATCCTTATAGCAGTCCTATGAGGTAGGACTGTTAGCCCTGTTTTATAGATGGGGAAAATGAAGCAGAGAATGTTTAATAAATATGCCAATATCACAGATCCAGAACAAATCTCCAGATTTGTCTCCAGAGCACATGATTTTAAACTGTGCTGTTGTTTCCAAGATACGATTTTTGGAAATAATACTGACCATGGCAATACCAATGAGAGAATCTGGAAAGAGTACTCTACAGATCACCCTCAATTTGCAACAGTCTGAAATGACATGTCTGCAACCACCTATTAATTAGGTGTTATATCCACATTGCCCCATGGTGCCTGAAAGGACAGCATTTAAATTACTGTCAAATATTTTGCTTAAAGATGTAAACACATTTATGGTTTTCTCCTCTTTCAGAAACACGAAGAAAAGGGCCATTTAAACTAGTAAGATAAACATTTAAATACTATTAAGAATATCAATATTCTCACAGCCACTAACTCATCTGTGTTTATTTGACACAACTTTCTTAAAAAATCCATGTCAGATCCCCAATTACTTCCTTTTTTCCTGTGGTCAAAAACCACACAGTCATTTCTAGAATTTGGTTGGGATTGACTTATTTGACAAAATTCTTTTTAAAAGTAAAAAATATAAAAGGGAAATATAAAATAGGAATGAATAACTGTACATCAGTAACATATTAATACAATACTTTCTGCCCAAAACAGTACTACCACAAGATACAGATGAAAAACTGAACAACACTATAGGACTGCCAAGATCAACCTCCCTAAATCTTTTTCTTTTATAGGTGAGAAATATGGGCCCAGCAAAGCTAAATGATTTTCTTAAGAGCCATCCAACAAATTAGTGGCAGAGCTGACCCTGCAATACCATGTCCTTGTCACTATCCCATATTGCTAGTGTGATACTTGCTTCTGCTTTCCCTGTCATCATTCTCCTATACTTTCTTCACTGTTTTGTTTGGACAATAGAGTCATACATTAAATCCTGTAATGTGTGAGATTTCTGCTTCCTCTGGTCTTTAACCGCCCTGAAAACCTGCTTACAAGTTTACACCTGACTTGTATGTACTTATTTAGCTATTTGTCATTCTGATCTTTTCATACACTTTAATCATTTATGTTTCCTTACACTTTTATCCATTGGGAGTAATTGGATTTCAACTTTTAGTCTTCCATCCTTCATGAACCATTTACCTGTTTAAAAAAACCCTCTATATCCCCTATGCCAAATAGTCACAGCACAAAGTAACTTATATTAATTGAAACTCCATTTGTGGGTTCATATTTATCTTTCCTCTGAATTAAAATAAACAAATAAAAGGCTGGGCATGGTGGCTCATACCTGTAATCCCAGCACTTTGAGAGGCCAAGGCAAAGGATCACTAGAGCCCAGGAATTCAAGGTCAACCTAGGCAACATAGTGAGGCCTCACCTCTACAAAAAAAATAGAAAAAAACTAGCCAGGCATGGTGGTTCAAACCTGTAGTCCCAGCTACTTGGGAGGCTGAGGAGGGAGGATCACTAGAGCCTGGGAAGTTGAGACTGCAGTGAGCTGTGACCATGTCACTGTACTCCAGCCCGAGCAACAGAGAGAGAAAAGAAAGCAAGAAAGAAAAGAAAGAGCATGGCTTTCGCTTTTTGTTACTTTTGTTTGTTTCAGATTCAAGGTTCACCTCTGCCTAATAGTCTTTTTTTTTTTTTTTTTTTTTTTAACTATAGCTACAGCATAACATGGTCTCCTTCTCTTAAGCTTCTTCCTTTTTGGTAAGAATTAAATCCATGGTATTATTCTCATGCTTTGTCTACTTTAGTAGCAACTGAAGTATCAACAAGGCAGGAATTTTTCAGATGGTTTCATTTTAGCAAGTGATATTATAGTCATTCACATCAAGTCTTCTACTATCTCCAAATTCAGCTTTTATACAAAATACAGCTGGACATGCCACCTGTTCCCCTCTTCCACATTTCTTCTCCTCATGTCATTGTTATGACTCAGCAGAAGTAGGTAGGCACTGATGGGTGGGTTGCATGGGTCCTGGCAGGTTCTTCACCCTTAGTTACGCTCCCTCGAAAGATTATCTGTGGGTTATGGTGAGTCTACATAGGGCTCAATTTCCTGTAGTTAAGAGATTATCAGAGAGCAAATGAAATAAAGTGGCTATAGTTTAAAATAAGAAGTTTTGTCACCTAAGAGACAAAAGTTTCTGCACTAGGATTCCCACTTGTTGCTTAAGGAAGAAAAACCAAATTCTAACTCTTTTATACCAATGTTCAGAAAAACTCACAAATGTCTCCCTCAAGGACAGAATGTGCTCCACTGTGGTGTCTGAAGTCACTTCACCAGCCCTCTGCAGTGGCACTCCACTCTTCTATACCTGAGTGTTTTCACACTGATCTCTCAAGTACCTCCACTCAAAAGGGGACACGGTGTTTATGTATTGTGCCACTCCCTTCACTCGGGGCCTTCCTCTGCTCAAATTGCCTCCAGCCTCGCCAGGGCCCATAAAATAAAATCCAAGCTTGGGGCAAAGCCCTTAGAGGTCTGCTCCCACTACGCACCTCCACCCATGGCTAACTTACCCAAGGCATCTTCTGCCCTTCACTGCATCCCTCTTCATCCCTCTGCTCTAAGAGATACAGGCAGTTCTCCAAATAAGCCATGCCAATTGTGCCTCTGCACCTTTCAATATACTTTCCTTGCCTCAAGCACTTTTACTGTCCAGTTCGACACCACTTACAAAGGGAAGGCTCCCCCTACTCCACCTTGCCGTGAGTGCAGTGCCCCTTCCATCTTGGGTTAAAGTGTAACAGTTTTTATAACAATTGTTCTCTTATTTCCCTGTCCTATGTACATGGTGTGATTTAGGAGTAAAAGCTGTGCTTCTTCATCACTTTGTGCCCACAACATAAAACAATGTCTGAAATATAGTTGGCGCTCAGTGTTTGCTGAATAAAATCCTAAATTAATGTACTAACATCTCAAATCGCTTGATATTGCTGCCTGCGATTTGCAAACATTTACATCTAATTTAGCTCCTGGAAGCTAAAATTGATAATGTCATATGTTCTAACAGGGAGTCAGAAACTTGCTATTTCTCAACATGTGTACTGCATTTATCTTTGCTTACAGTGTTCCAGCAGAGTGCATGAAATTGTATTGGTGCTCTAATCTAGATGTCTATTTGAAACAGCAGTGGAATGAAATTGTGGGGCAGGAAGGAAAAAACAATAGAATAAAAACTGAAAAAAGCTTGAAGAAAAGTAGAAAAAACAAGGAAAACCACACCTCTGACTCCTTAAGGACCGGTTATTAGAATGATGCTGCTGAAAGAAAAGGTCATCTTAGGGAGAATGACTCTTGAATTTTCAAAAGTCGTAAGTGGTTCATAACAGCCAACCTTTAATTCAATAATCTTGGAAGAAATGTCTGTAATTATGAGTAAAACTATCAATTAGATGGGCCTCGGAAAACTTACAGGGCAAAACTTTAGACAGGATAGAACAGTTTTTCATGATAACTTTTTGACCTAATATCCTTTTGTTCATCTCCCAATAATAACAATCAAGATGTAGTTTTAAAAGGATCATTACTATTCTCATGCATAAGATAAGTCAATTGAGGGTCAAATTCTCATATATATGATTCTAAAATCTTTTCAAAGGTGGCAGCAAGTAGTTATATAAATCCCAAACCATCTCACAAATGAGAACACTATGTTATAGTGAGATCTTATTTACCGAGTCCCTCACCAACCACAGATGTTCCCAATGACTACCCTAGAACACAGGGGTTGAGATGAAAGAGGCACAAGCTTGCTCTCAAAGGCTTGCTTTCTCTATACTTCCCACAGTTTGTTTCAAGCAGACTCATTGAGCACTGATTCAGCTCGCTTCGCCTTAGTGTTTTTTTGGATTTTTGTTTTTTAACGTCTTCCTCCACTAGACTGAAAACTTCTTGGTGACAGAGAATAGAATATATTTACCTCTGAATCCAAAACACCTAAAAGTTAGTACTTCAACCTAAGGATTTGATAAATTCTTGCTGAAATAATTTGGAAAAAAATTAACCTATTTACTTTCTGTTATCCTTTAAGATTATGAAGTACCAAGTATCCCTTTTCTTGGTCAGGCAACAAATTGATATCCTTTCTCCCAGATACACTTGAAGCTCCTATAATCCAACATATTTGGCCTTCACAGATGCTCTTGGAAGCATGAACCAATCAAACAAACAAAAACAGAAAACAAATTTAAACAGCAGTCCATTTCCTCTTCACAACCTATTTGTGGATTGTGATGTGTTCTTACATTATGTGATTAATTTCTGAGTTTGCTTGTTCATGATATGATGCAAAGAAAACAGAAATACAGGATTCTGTCCTTAAATTTTTGTTATTTTTTATTCCAGGAAGCATGAGTTCTTTTTGCCCCATTTTCAAAAAGCCAATCCAAGGTTCCCTTCCAACCAAATGAAAAAATTTCACTGAAGAAATAAAAGGGATTGATACACAAGAACCTCAAAAAGATGTGCAACCTGGGAGTTCAATGATTCAACTGGGAAATTCTACATGACCTTAGCAATTTGGGGCAGGGGGAGGGACAGGCAATACACATTCAACTACACCCAGAAAAATTCGTCTTACACTACAAAGCCAAACACCAGATGTTATTTGCAACTTTTGGACTGGGTTACCCTAGAAGTATCAGAGGACCCTTCTGTGGCTGGTGCCCTGAGGCCAAACACAATAGTTTCTGTGATGGTAATGGCTGGCTGGGGAGGGATGTTACCTTGGTAAATTATGATAACTGGGCAATAAGGATTAACAAACCCAACATAAATTTGGAGGGTTTGTGCATGTGCCAACTATGTGAATTACATATGTATGCATTCACCAAAGGTCTTCCATCAACAGAGACAGAAGTTTGTCATGCATACAGTCCTCATTGAAATGACATCTATTATCAGAACTTCTGCTCAATGCAATATACAGTTCATCCCCTGACACTCTATCATTTGTTCTAAAGTGACCTCAAAGGCCCAGTCCTCTTGGCAGATCTACCTCTTGGTGTCCAATGTGGTTCATTTGCCCATCTTTTACACAAGGACTCTCTTAGAGCACTTGACTGGTGGCTGTGATCTTTTCCGTAACAACCAGTCCAGGGAAAGGAGCTGAACTAGGTTTGTAGTCTGTCACTAGAAACTGATAGCATACCAAATCTTCTTTCTAATATGCAGCCTAATTTTGTGGTGGATATTTTCAGAAGCTGCTTGTGCCTGTGGCATCAAAATTCACATCTATATAGTTGACTGAAAAGTACTGTTTTGGAAGTATGGACAGCCTGACACTTGACGTGTTTGACAAATACAGATTTTACTCACTGGACATCCAGACATCTCAAATCCTTCCTATTTTTACTTATTCCTCAAACATAAATGGAAAACAGTCTAACCAAAAGACAGATTATCCAGTAACCATTTCAAACGAATTATGATGATAGCTGAGTAACTTGTGCTGGTTATAAGGCCTTGGGCAATGAACAAGGTTTACAAAATTTTTAGTTATAACTACATGCTGACTCTGCAAAACAGTATCAGCAAAAGGCTTTTGCTCTGAATAGTCTCAACATAGAGTGATTCCCTAATGACTTTCCTTAGAACTTCTGTTTTCAATCTACTGAGATGAAAGTATTTCCTCCAATGTTAGAAACATGTCCTGTTCTAAAAAGTACACCCTCTGCAAATTACTAGATGGCAGATAATAATGCTAATTTAGGATGGGCTTGATGGCATCAGTAAAAATGATCTTGATATAGCGGTTGCATTTATATAACTTTTGTGACTGTAAGAAAGACCAGCTGTCCCCAGTTCTTTTGAGAAAGACAGGAAGAAAAGGGAATTTTCTGCCCCAAATTTAGGGCAATCACTAAATGACTTAATGGAGTAAATATCCAAAAGCATTTAGATCTTTATTTCTACAAGGACAAACTATTCAAAGGCTGAAGTTGCTATGAACCCTAAGAAGTAATTTTTTGTTTGATCAGGAGTAAAAATCCCTGGCATTTCTTTTTTCAGCTTTCCAAAAATATAGATAAAACTAAGAATTTTCATTCTTATCAAATATCTATTTGTATGTCCTATTAGATCCATAATTAATTTTAATAACAAGTCATAACACTGTCATTTTGCAGGGCACAAGACTGGGCTCTTATTCTCTCATTGCAACATTTTATATATGGTTTTCCATTTGAACAAGACTAATGAACAGTGGTGAAGTTTAGGAGTGGCACTTTTGGCTCTTTATAATACCGAATAATATCTAAACTCTTACTGTGTGTGTCACACTGTTCTTAACACTTAACATAGATTAAACTACTTTAATCCTCACACAAATTACCCGCTGTGTGATGCTGGGCAAGTTATTTAGCCTTTCTAAGCCTTGATCTCATTTCCACAGAAAGAAACCGAGGCTTGGACTATTAAGCAATTTGCTCAAGCTCCCTCAGTTGGTGAAACACAGAGCTGGGACCTGATCCACCTCTTCCCCACCACCCATGACTGCCTTCTGGTATCCCCAAGGATCACTAACTAGAGACAGGCAGAACTAGATGCTCCCAAACATACCTTACAGCACTCATACCTGCATTCACTTGCTCTATGAGATTCTTCTAAAATTGAAATGCACAAATGACAATGAATAAGAAACACACAAATTCTTTTCCACATTCCCACCCTAATCTTTGGGACTTAAATTTTCAACCTAGGTGGCCTATAAACTTCTTTGAAAGGCAATCCAAAGCTTGTAACAACTTTTGCAATGGTTTCTAAAAGAAGGTTCTCATGACTTAATGATCTTGAAAACATTGCTGTCTTTATAATAAATATATGACTGAAGAAAAAGATAAATCTCAAATTAAATGAACACCTTACATCAAATCCCCTTTGTGATTAAAAAAAATCAGATACAAGTTGATTGAAGATGGGAAGCCGTATTTTGAAGATAGTTTCAGAAAGACAGCAAATAATGATACACTCAGTTCTTAAAGAATGATTAGAAAGAAATTTTAAAAGACAATGTGGCATCATCAAAATTCTGCACCATGGCTTCAGCCCACCTAATTCATGCCTTTGTAAAAGGAGTGAGAGAGGCCCAGCACATCACTTTTGGAAGGCTTACATTTATGGAAAACACATGGGATTTAGAGCCAGCTGGATCTGGATTTGAATCCCAGCTCTGCAGTTTTCTAAGAATGTGGTCTTGTGAGTTATTTAATCTCACAAAGCCTCAGTTTCTGCATCTGCTAAAATGGTTAACCCTCCTTGCAGGGTTATTGTAAGGGTAAAGCTAATTCCAAGCTAATAACATGCTTGGCACAGGGTAGGTTCTCAATAAAGTGTGGCTAATAACAACAAGAAGAACAATGGTATTAATAAAAACAAATAAATACTTCCAAGAGCAGAAGGAACGTGTAAGTGTGGTGGTTAAAAGCATGGGTTTGGAGTCAGATGACCTTGGTTTTAATTCTGGCTTTCCTTTTCTTGTAGAATTCACATCATATTTAATAAAGTTGTTCTCAGTCGATCACTTTTCTCTCATAACATAAAACCCATATGACTTGACTTTGCTATTACAGGCTCTTCCTGTGAGCAAGTTGATTACCTTCTTTTTGTACCAGTTACCATATCTGCAAAATGGGGCTAACAATAGCATCTACCAAATATGCTTGTGGTTCAAATCATGTCTGATGCTGACACATTATAAGAACTCAATAAATGCTAGCTGTTGCTGCTGTTATTTTAGTCACTGCCTGAAGAACATTATAGAACCAGGACCAGCCACCTGGAATAAAATTGCTCACCTATACTGTTGATTCACAAATTGCAAATACAAGAGTATGAAAACTCCTGAGGATAGCAAACAGTATTTTAGAGTAACACCTGGAATAATAAAACATTAGAAGTTATCTCAATGGCAAAATCAAAATCAGACTACAGACTACAAGGAGGTCTGACCAATCAACTGGTAATCCTCGTGGGGACACAGGAGTATATGATTGCCACTGATTTCCAAACTCAAAGCCAAAGTTTTTTTTAAGGTGGTAAAGAACAATGAGACAAGGGGAATATATTTTGCCTCCCTTCTTTCCCCCAAAATATATTATTCACCACCCCAATCCCTGGCCCCAGTACCTTGCCATTTAACTAAATCTTTTTACAAAGGTCAGAAAAGCAGAACTAATCCCACTGCGTTCCCAGCATACTACTTAAAAAACTCAGCCACCTAGCAAATGTAATTTAAAAAGGGCTGCTGTACCTATAACCCATCCAAAAAACAGCTACCCAACCAGAGCATTCCAATTGGCAAAAATGACATATAATCCTGCTGTTTTGGGTGTGGCTCTACAGAGAGGGATGAAGGGGCTGGGATTCTAAGTGCTGTCTCCAGCATCTCACAGATTAGACATCTGAACCAGGGTGAAGAACAGGACGCCCTAACAGCTGTCTGTCCTCCAAGACCTCTAAATCACCCACTTCTTTGCCCAGAGCCAGATAAGGAAGCAGCAGCTCAGTAGACGTCTCCAGGAAAAGCAGCAGGGATGAACTTGAAAGACTCCATTTCATGATATGAGGTGAGAAACAAGAGGCATGTTTTCCCACAATCTCAAGAACAGTAACTTCAGCAGCCACTTCATTATATTTCTACTGTAAATGATACAGGCCTGAGCCATGTCAGCACCAAAGCTCCCTTCAGAATTCAGTCGGTGTTAGGTCATCTGTACTCTATTGACAACTGCTGAACTCAAAACCCCTAACGAGGCATCTCAGCAATAAGATGTGTCCTGCCACTAATGAGGCTCTTTTTCCATGAATAATGAACAAGAACATCATCTCTGTTGCCAGGTATACAACATAAACAAAGCTCAACACAAGAGCCTTGGTATGGTGAGTTTGTCCATTTGCAACAAAGGAATTTTTCAAAGTGTGAGCCAAGTTTTAGCAGAGGGTGTGACGGGCTGTTGTAACAAATAATGTGAACATATGTTATCAGAATCTAATAAATCAGCTTTTGGTTGTTGTGGAACAGAGGCTGTGCAATGGGATAGTTAGAGACAATGGAGAGTTCCATTACAATAATAAAGAAATGCTTTCTGTAATGAACTGAGATCTTCATGAAAAGAGCCTTAAGAGGCTTGCCATCCCAAAGGCTCTACTCATTAAAGTTTTATTTCTTAAGGCTTGATATGTCAGATTGAGTACAGGTCAGCATTAGGAATTGCTAAGGCATTGATGGTTACAGAGTGGCATTTGGAAAAGTACACTGCCACTTGAACCCATGGCCCTGGGACTGAATTCCTTTGGTACTAAAAGAATGCTAACGTATGAGGATTTTGCCTACCAGGCAGCCCAACAGTTTAGGTCCTAAACTTGGACCACTGTTTAGCCAAACAGTGAGTGAGATTTTGGCATATAAACAGAGAATACAAGTGAGCTGACATGAAAGCCAAACAGTCTTTATTTTGTTTACTTTAAAGTGTTCCACAGATACTTTTCTCTATTTCTAAAATCAGTTCCATACTAGGTGGCATATATCTTGTTACACAGGGTACTTATACTTTTCTCTATTTCTAAAATCAGTTCCATACTAGGTAGCATATATCTTGTTACACAGGGTACTTATACTTTTCTTTATTTCTAAAATCAGTTCCATACTAGGTGGCATATATCTTGTTACACAGGGTACTTATGTCTGCACAGGCAAAATGATGCCATCATTGGCTGAAGGCTTTTAGTTTCCATAAATTTGAGCAAGATTTTGAAGAAAAGGAAACAAAAACAAAAACAATCTCATAATGGCTAAGTTCCCCCAACTACAGAAGATAACAACTCTCACCCATTTCAGAGATTCCTTATGAAGAATTGTGTCAAAAATGAGACCCAACAGCCAGGTGTGGTGGCTCATGCCTGTACTCCCAGTGCTTTGGGAGGCCAAGGTGGGAAGTTCACTTCATGCCAGGAGTTTGAGACCAGCCTGGGTAACGTAATGATAACCCGTCTCTACAAAAAAATTAAAAATTATCCAGGCATGATGGCACACTCCTGTAGTCCTTGGGAGACTGAGGTGGGAGGATGGCTAGAGCCCAAGAGTTCAAGGTTATAGTGAACTATGATCACACCACTATATTCCTTCTGGGGTGACAGAGGAAGACCCTATCCCTAAAAAAACCAAAACCCCAAATGGTATAGTTTGCTCTATATGCTCTGTGATCTGAATAATTCTCTTTTTTTTTTTTTTTTTTTTT
>NW_016107405.1:5303713-5307262 GCF_001604975.1 Cebus imitator | reverse complement strand
AGGAGTGAGCCACCATGCCCAGCCTGAATAATTCTTTAAATGCACTGAAGATGCTTACTAAAGAAAAAATACTTCATAGAGTAAAAAATGATTATATAATGTGTAGTCACTCCCTATTTCCATTTTTACAAGCAAACACTTTAGGAAGATGGTTATTGAAATAAGGCAGAATAGTAGGAAGTTCTGCAGAGATTTTAGAAACTATGTCATGGCAGGTAATTATGTGGACAATTTTTGTCCAGTTAATCAAATAATGAATTCATGGATAACAACAATATGAGCATTAGGGTGTTTAAATATCTAGGATGTAGCAGTTTTTCTGATTTCTTAGGAACAGGCAAAATGGCATAAGTTCATGAGTGAGTAACCAGAATGGTAAAGGGACTTCAAAGCCTGCCATTAAAAAAAAAGAATGAGGATATTCTGCTGCTAATGAGAGGAACTAGGATGAAGGGGACATAATTTCATCTTCCAACATTTACTGAGTTGTCACATGTGCAAGGGATACTAGCTGTTCTACATTGCTCCAAAGGATCAATATGACCAATAGGCAGTGGTCACAGTGAACCAATGTGGAGTTATTACAAGAGCTCTAAGAGTCAATGCTGCCCCAACAGGATAGGTACTGCCTGTGGGGTTCTGGGTAATTGATGACAACAGAGGTAATAGAGCAGAGTAGACATAAATGCCTAATGGGGCGAGCATGAGGGGAGTCTGTAGGGAAGGAAGGAGAGGAACGGGACACATGCCATGTCACATTTCTGGCCCTTGCTAACCATGAAAATCTAAGATTCTGCCAAACATCATCATAAAGCTGTAGGTGAAAATTCTCTAAGAGTATGGTTACCAAAGTGCTGTGCTATTTACAATGACCCTTCCAATCTAATCAGGGAAAATACATTGAAAGAGGAATAGTCAAGTAAATAAAAATAACCAAGGACTTACCATCATACTTTGCTAAGACTGCCTGAACATCAGCATATGCTTGTAGTTCCAGAAGGGCTTCTAAAAGGTTCTCGTGGATATTGAACATGCTCAGAAGAGGGAACTCCTTCATTAACTAGGACAGAAGAAACCAAGGAATAGTTAGTATATATTTCTTATCCTTTTATTGTATATGTAATGTTTTGATATTTATGCACAATAAAAGATTACTAGAGTTAAGCATCTTAAGAAAAAAGCATTTTTTTTTTTTTTTTTGAGATGGAGTCTCACTCTGTCGCCCAGGCTGGAGTGCAGTGGGGTGATCTCAGCTCACTGCAACCTCCATCTCCCAGGTTCAAGTGATTCTCCTGTCTCAGCCTTCTGAGTAGCTGGGACTATAGGAGTGTGCCACCACGCCCGGCTAATTTTTTGTATTTTTAGTAGAGATGTTGTTTCACCATGTTAACTTGGATGGTCCCAATCTTCTGACCTCGTGATCTGCCCACCTAGGACTCCCAAAGTGCTGGGATTACAGTATTTCTTATTTTTGAAGTATCATACTGAATTGTATTTATATAAAAGTATAATTCAGTTCTTAAAAGTATAATTAATATTGGGCTATAAGCGTTCATATCAATTATTATTTTGTAAATCATTAAATGCTTCTTGTTTTTCTGGTAAAGTGGGATAAGATTCAAAGACAGAGGTTTTCATAAAAGTTGAAGAAAATGCTCAATAAAGATAAAATGCCATGGAGAAACCAAACAAGGTAAAGGGTGAAAAATGTCTCATAGGCATTACCAGTTAGGTCACTGGTAACTCTGCAAACGTTTGGATGGCAACATTTGGATGGAAGGCAGACAACAGAAGGGTAAAGAAGGAGGCACTACTCTTTCAAGCAGCCTAGTGGCAAAGTTAAGGAGAAACGGTAGAAAAATAGCTAGCAAGTGACATAGGCTAAAAGAAAATTTGTAGGTAGTGATGGGGGTGGTAATAAAGATGGAAGTTTATGAGTTCCTGCCTGATGGCCCCCGTAAAACGGGCCAAGATCATCTTCTGAGACTAACAGGATAGGTGGCAGGGAAGAAGTTTAAAGATGGGGTGAAAGTGAAAAATAGCCACACAGGGGAGAACTGCTCAGGAGGAAAAAAAAAGAAAGGATTGCTATGCTGTCTTGAGGGCCAAACAAACTAGAGGCTACGATTTATAGAAGTGTAATTCCCACGGTTGTCAAGTTTTACTTAGCAGTGGTCAGCAGCCCAGGTACAGTAGCAAGATGTCAAATGATTAGGTTGAGGCTGGGTAAATTGAATTAGGTTCAAAAAAATCAGGGAGCAAGAGACCGGACTATGTCAGTGAACAAATGATTAAAGGAATGGTCCAAGGGTTTTAGACTGAATGAGGACGAAGAGAGGCCCAAAGAAAGTCAAAATATATAATATTGAACTTCACTGGGAAGCAAACAGAAAGAAGACAGACCAAGAATTTCAGAGTAAAATTTTTATCTTCAAGAAAGGTAAAATCTGGCCAGGCATGGTGACTCATGCCTATAATTCCAGCACTTTGGGAGGCCGAGGCAGGTGGATCACCTGAGGTCAGGAGTTTGAGACCAGCCTGGCAAACATGGCAAAACCCCATCTCTACTAAAAATACAAAACTTAGCCAGGTGTGGTGACACAGCTACTCGAGAGGCCGAGACAGGAGAATTACTTGAACCCGGGAGGTGGAGGTTGCAGAGAGCTGAGATCGTGCCACTGCACTCCAGTCTGGGTGACAGAGTGAGACTCTGTCTCAAAAAAGAAAGAAGAAAAGAAAGAAAGAAAGAAAGGAAAGAAAGGAAAGAAAGGAAAGAAAGAAAGAAGGAAGGAAGGAAGGAAGGAAGGAAGGAAGGAAGGAAGGAAGGAAGGAAGGAGGGAAGGAAGGAAGGAAGGAAGGGAGAAAGAAAAGTGAAATCTTATATTAAAAGAAAGGTAACCAGGTTCTTTACAGAGCAAAATCACAGATATATTCTCTTCTAATCCTCTACATGGATAACTGCTATCTATTATAACATAATAACCTCTAAAATGTGATAACTGTTTTTGTGTCAACATACTCAAAGTAATTATGCTGAGAGAAATAATATTCAAAAATAGGCTAATTTACTGCTAAGAAAAAAAAAATCAGTGAATACACTGCATTAACTATCCAATTCTTCCTCCATAAGGAACATTTACCATATTGTTTTGTTTTTTAAAGCCAAGAATCATTTACCATACCTTTAAAAATAATTTTCTAAAGGACTATAAATCATTCTATTATAAAGACACACGCACACATTATGTTTATTGTGGCACTGTTCACAATAGCAAAGACTTGGAACCAACCCAAATGCCCATCAATGATAGACTGGATAAAGAAAATGTGGTGCATATACACCATGGAATACTATGCAGACATAAAAAACGATGAGTTAGGGTCCTTTGTAGGGACATGGATGAACCTGGAAACCATCATTCTCAGTAAACTGACAGGAGAGCAGAAGATCAAACACCGCATGTTCTCACTCATAGGCGGGTGTTGAACAATGAGAACACATGGACACAGGGAGGGGAGCACTACACACTGGGGTCAGTTGGGGGGAAA
>NW_016107405.1:5301951-5303463 GCF_001604975.1 Cebus imitator | reverse complement strand
AAAAAAAAAAAGAAAGTCTGATGGCTAGCTTGGTGTGGTGGTTCACGCCTGTAATCCCAGCACTTTGGGAGGCTGAGGCGGGCAGATCATGAGGTCAGGAGTTCGAGACCAGCCTGGCCAATGTGATGAAACCCCATTTCTACTAAAAATTCAAAAATTAGCTGGGCATGATAGCGGGCGCCTGTAATCCCAGCTATTTGGGAGGCTGAGGCAGGAGATTCACTTGAACCTGGGAGGCAGAGGTTGCAGTGAGCTGCAACTTGCCTCTCTTGGCTTCTTCAACAGTAGTCTCTTTTGGTTTTCTTCATACTTACCTCACAGCTCCGTCTCTAGTTCCCCCTTGTCTGTAACTTAGGAGTAAGTCTTCTTGCAGATTATGTCCCACATCTTCTTATCTTAAACACCCAGATCTCCAGAACTGCTGTCATGTCCAGGGTCTCAGCATCAGCACCTCCGAGGGAATGACTTCCACTACCTAACATCCTGCTCTTGTCAACTATCTTCCTGACAGTTTTACCTTAGTGTCTTAAAGGCAACACAGCTAATACTGAGCTGACAATTTCCCTCTTCCCAGGCCAACCCTTCAAACATCTTCCTCCTTGATATTTCCTATCTCAGAGAAAAGAATCATTAACCTTCTGTCACCATCTTCTCCCTACAGCCACTTTGGAGGCCCTGCAACCCGGAGTTAATATGTAAAACATGCTGATAGATTTCATTATGTGCACTGAAAGCTCTGTTATGCAAACAAACACCTAAATAGCATCTGCATTAGTCCCTTTGCCTCCAGTAACCTCTTTCCAATCCATTCTTCAAATGCTGTCTTATACACAAGAGTACAAAGGCTTTTATACACACAAATGAGTCCATCACACTCCTGCTTAAAAGGCAATCACTGACATGACAAGACTTATCCCAAGGAAATAATCAGATCTGAATACAAATTTGCAAAGCTGTTTATCACAACATTATTTGTAATAGTTAAAAAAAAAATGCAAGAAACTTAAAATTTAACCCATTATGACACATTTAAGTATAATAAACTATAGTCACCTTTTGGGCCACTATATGTTATCATTAGAAGTTAGTTTTCAAAAAACTTTCAACAGCATGGCCTGGAAAATGCTGGCATACAATATTACACTAGAAAAAGCACAATACAAACTATACTTTGCAATAAAATCATGCCTTTCTTATGAGCCTATGCATAGAAACATACTTGGTTAGAAATATACTAAAATTATAGCAATATACTAAATTATATTAATATACTAAAATTTGAACAGCAGTTATTTCTAGTTGATGAGATCAAAGATTATTTATATTTCTTCCTATTTTCTTTTTTTTTATTTGTTTTATTGCATTTTAGGTTTTGGGGTACATGTGAAGAACATGCAGGATTGTCACATAGGTACATACATGGCAGTGTGATTTGCTGCCTTCCTCCCCATCACCTATATCTGGCATTTCTCCCCTTGCTATCTCTCCCCAGCTCCCCACCCCCCACCGTCC
>NW_016107405.1:5281241-5300771 GCF_001604975.1 Cebus imitator | reverse complement strand
GTTTAAGGTGGTTTTTTCCAGTTCTGTGAAGAAGGTCATTGGTAGCTTGATGGGGATAGCATTGAATCTGTAAATTACTTTGGGCAGTATGGCCATTTTCATGATATTGATTCTTCCTAACCATGAACATGGAATGTTTCTCCATCTGTTTGTGTCCTCTCTTATTTTGTTGGGCAGTGGCTTGTGGTTCTCCTTGAAGAGGTCCTTTATGTTCCTTGTTAGTTGTATTCCTAGGTATTTTATTCTCTTTGTGGCAATTGTGAATGGCAGTTCATTATTGATTTGGCTCTCTTTAAGTCTGTAATTGGTGTATAGGAACGCATGTGAATTTTGCACATTGATTTTGTATCCTAAGACTTTGCTGAAGTTGCTTATCAGTTTCAGGAGATTTTGGGCTGAGACGATGGGGTCTTCTAGATATACAATCATGTCGTCTGCAAATAGAGACAATTTGACTTCCTCCTTCCCTATTTGAATACCCTTTATTTCTTTTTCTTGCCTGATTGCTCCAGCTAGAACTTTCAGTACTATATTGAATAGGAGTGGTGAGAGAGGGCATCCTTTTCTAGTGCCAGATTTCAAGGGGAATGCTTCCAGTTTTTGCCCATTCAGTATGATATTGGCTATTGGTTTGTCGTAAATAGCTTTTATTATTTTGAGATACGTTCCATCAATACCTAGCTTATTGAGGATTTTTAGCATAAAGGGCTTTTGAATTTTGTCAAAGGCCTTCTCTGCATCACTTGAGATAATCATGTGATTTTTGTCTTTGGTTCTGTTTATGTGGTGAATTACGTTTATAGACTTGCGTATGTTGAACCAGCCTTGCATCCCTGGGATGAAGCCTACTTGATCATGGTGGATAAGCTTTTTGACGTGCTGTTGCAATCGGCTTGCCAGTATTTTATTAAAGATTTTTGCATCTATGCTCATCATGGATATTAGCCTGAAGTTTTCTTTTCTTGTTGAGTCTCTGCCGGGTTTTGGAACCAGGATGATGTTGGTCTCATAAAATGATTTGGGAAGAATTCCCTCTTTTTGTATTGTTTGGAATAGTTTCAGAAGGAATGGTACCAGCTCCTCTTTGTATGTCTGGTAGAATTTGGCTGTGAACCCGTCTGGACCTGGGCTTTTTTTGGGTGGTAAGCTCTTAATTGCTGCCTCAACTTCAGACCTTGTTATTGGTCTGTTCAGGGTTTCAACTTCTTCCTGCTTTAGGCTTGGGAGGAGGCAAGTGTCCAGGAATTTATCAATTTCTTCCAGGTTTACTAGTTTATGTGCATAGAGTTGTTTGTGCCTGTAGTCCCAGCTACTCAGGAGGCTGAGGCAAGAGAATCACTTGAACCTGGGAGGCAGAGGTTGCAGTGAGCCTAGACTGTGCCATTGCACTCCAGCCTGGGCAACAGAGAGAGACTCCATCTCAGAAAAAAGAAAAAAAATTATGACCCTTTACTAAAAGCTCTTTTTTACCATAAACACTTCTTTAGTTTCTTTAGGGAACACCTCTCTGATTACAGAATAGTTAGTCATTTTATTTCCATTAAACTCGGGGCAATGAGAAAGTTTTCTCAGCCCAGCTGCTCTGAAGTCAAGTGTTTAATTACAAATGGCTACTGCCCCACAACCCACTTCTGCTTTCTGTCCCTGCCAACTCCATATTTGGAGCCTTTGTGAGCCTTTTCTCAGAACAGCTATAGCTTCTTCTGCTGTGGCTTAATCAAGTCCCAATTACAGTTTATCTTGGAGAAAATTGTTAAACTCTCTTGACTCTGCCAGCCATTCCTCCTGCCTGCTTTTCTGTTTTCATCACAGGTATAGATTTCTCTCCTTCAATAGCATTTTCTTTCCCTTTTCCCTTTTCCTTTTCCCTTTCCCTTTCCCGACATAGTCTCACTCTCTCACCAGGCTAGAGAATACAGTGGTGTGATTTCAGTGCACTGCAACCTCCGCCTGCCTGGTTCAAGTAATTCCCCTGCCTCAGCCTCTCAAGTAGCTGGGACTACAGGTGCACTCCAACACACCCAGCTGATTCTTTGTATTTTAGTAGAGATGTGGTTTCATGGTGTTGGCCAGGATGGTCTTGATCTCCTGACCTCGAGATCCACCTACCTGGGTCTCCCAAAGTGCTGGGATTACAGGCGTGAGCCACCGCTCCCGGCCTTTGATAGCATTTCCTAATAATTTCAATAGGTTTTGTTGCAGGGGAGAGGAGTGGCCAGGTTTGTTCAGTCTTCTATCTGCATTTGTTAGTCTTTTGCCTGAGTTCTTTTACTGCTGTGATGTGGGCTGTATAGAGCCTTCACAAGTGGATCCATATACTTATCAATGCATACACTTCACAAGTGGAGTGTATGCATTAATAAATAACTCCATCTAGTGTTCTCATATATCACTGATTTTAGGGAGATAATTTTTTTAGATCTTTTGCTGAAGAGTCAAAGGTCATTGTATGCCGCTTCTTCGGAGTATAACATGTCTGTCTCAGAGAGACAGAGAGAAATGGTCACTCCTGTCTTGAATAGCTTCCTGTTTCAACCTGCCTTCTATTTTTCTAATGGAGAGACACAGTCTAAATGTTCTGGGTTTCATTTAGGGGGTCCTAAATCCACTTGAGTAGATCAACCCCATGTGGATTGTAGGTTCATTTTGAGAGATTTAAGAGGTAGAGTTAAGAGAAATTGGAGGCTGGTTAAATTTTTGTTTTTTACTTTCAGGGTGGTGGGTGTTGTTTGAGGAAGAGAGTAAGAAAGATAAGTCATAGATAAGGTCTAGATGTCTTGCCTGGGAAAGTGGGCGGAAAACATTGTCATCATGGGAATTGAGATTGTAGTCTAACTAGCTGGTTAGGGAGGGGTGGGCAGGGGGGATGATTTCAGCTTTGGACTTGCGAAACCTGTGGGTCATCCAAATGGAAATATTTAGAAGGCAGTGGAATATACAGACCTTGGGCTTATGAGAGAAATATGGGCTAGAGGAAGTTCTGGGAATGATCAGCATGGGAGGTGATTTATGAGATTATGGAGGAAAAAGTGAGTAGAATGAAAAAACAAGAGTGGGATTGATCAGTCAAAGGAGACTTGAAAAGTGACCAGAGAAGTAGGAAGAATGTTTAGGCCACTGGTGTGTCATGAAATCCACACCAACAGAACATCTCAGACAGGGGAAATGATCAACAGTACCAAATGCTACAGAGGAAAATATGTATATGATCTGAACAATTCTTAGTCCAGTACTTGTCACACAATTACTCAGTAAACATTTATTGTGGAGAAAATCACTTGTTACATTTTGCTTCAAAGAGGTGGTTGGCAATTTGCCAAATGTAAGATCAGTAGAGTGTGAAGGGTATAAAATAGATTCCATTGTAATGTGAGGTAAGATGTCTACTGGAGTAGTAGAACTCTTGCAATAAGCTTATATGGAAATGGAAAAGGGAGAGGTGATGATACCTAGAAGGGAACCTGTAAGCAGTAGAAGACCTAAGCATGTGCCATTGTTGCTGGGAAAATGCTGAAGAGAAGGGGGTAAATTAACATGCAAATGAAAGAGAGGGGATCACTGATAGAATGAAGTCCTGAGGAGTCCAGGGTGGTGAATTCCAGAGCACAGGAGGGGAGGAGTGACTAAAGGAGTATTACAGAATAAACGTTTATGTTCTCCCCAAATTTGTATGTCAAAGCTCCTCTCCCCACTGTGATGGCATTTGGAGATGGGGCCCTTTGGGAGCTAATTAGGTCATGAGGGTAGAGCCCTTACAGATAGGATTATTAGTGTCCTTATAAGATAAGACAGGAGAGGATCTCTCTGTGCCATGTAAGGATACAGCAAGAAGGTGGCCCTCTGCAAACCAGGAAGAGGGCCCTCACCAGAAACCAAATCTGTCAAGACCTGCATCTTGGACTTCCCAGCCTCCAGAACTGTAAGAAATAGATTTCTGTTGTTTAAGATGTACAGTGACATTCTCTGATAGCAGGCTGAGCAGACAAAGACAAAGATGATTCCCTGTCTGGCCAGTAGGGCTAGGAAAATAGATCTGCATGCAAGTGGGGCCTGTAGTGGTGAGGTATGGTAGAGGTGAAGAGTGACAATGTTCCTGCCTGCTGACTGTTGTTTACTTGATTAGACAGAAGACAGGGTCATCTGCTGGGAGCTAATTGAGAAGAAGTAGGTTAAGAGTATGAAAGGAGTGGTAGAATTTGCAGGAGAGAAGTCACCAGAAAGGTAAATCCTGGAGGTTTACTGGGCAGTTTTGGCCCAGTAGAGGTCAGAGATCAATATACTTTACCTGTTCCTCTATACCTCATAGGTATACCCTTTGGCCTGAATGTTGGAGCAGAAATGATAGACATCTGGGTTGATCAAGGGTCAGGGTGTTGCTATGTGAGTGGAATGAAAAGACATGAGGAAGTCAGGAGCTTGAGGAATTGGCAAGGAAATGGGAAGGCGGTGGGCCATGGGCTCTAGGTTGATGAAAGGAGAAAAGAGAGGAATAGTAAGAAGGGATGATGGATTCATTCTTTCTTAAAAGCAAGCATCTATAGAACGCCTGACACCAAGACAGACAACATCCCTACCAGCATGGGGAGGGGAGACATGGATCATAAAGACAGTTACAGTTAATGGTAAGTGCTATAAACAAAATAGGCTGCCATGATAGGTAGCAAAAGGGCCTAATTTAGTTAAGTGCTTAGGGAGGGCCTCCCTAGGAGGTCGTATTTTTGTGGAGATCTAAAGGGTGGGAGGGAGCCAGCCACATGAAGGTCTCATCAGAGGAAGAACTAATGCAGAGGTCCTGAGACTGGGAAGAGTTTAGCAAGAATGGAAAGGAGGCCAAAGTAACAAAAGGGAAGATCAGAATGAAATGAATTTGAAAAGGCAAGCAGCAACCATGTCATTTAGAGCTGTGTAGTTTTGTAAGGAGTTTAGATATCATTGTAAGTACAGTGGGAAGCTTTTGAAGTGTATACAACAAAGGAGGGATGGGATCTTACTCAGCTACATTCTCAAGAATGGAGAGCAGGAATGAAGGCAGAAGGCCAGTTAAGCACTCATTAATAGTATTCCAGGCAAGAGCTGAAGAGGGTTTGGATTTGGGAGTGGCAGTGAAGAAGTGATTGGATTTGAGATATATTTGGACATATATATCTCAACGCCCTCCCCTTGGTTTAAATTATCATCTCTTGCTTGGAGTATACTAACAGCCTTCCCTTTTAACTGGCCTTTCTGCATCTACTCTTAATTCTACTCTCCGCATAGCAGAGAATGGAGCCATTGAAGACTCCACAAGTAAGATAATGTTACTCTTTGACTTCAAACCTTCTAGGGACCTCTCATCTCACTCAGAGTTTAAACTCTAAAAGTGGCCTACACGGCTGTCCACAGTCTAGCTGCTGTATTCACTGTGCTCCAGCCATGCTGGCCTTCTTGTATTTGTTGACTACACCAGACTCATTCCCACCCCAGAAACTGTACACTGCTGGAACCTTTCCCCAGCACACTTCTCTTCCAGACGCGCTTATAACTTGCTCTGTTATCAGTTTCTGTTTAAATGTCACCTTTGCAATCCTACCTTCCCTGGTTGCTCTATTTAAAAATCACATCCTGCCTGTGCTGTACCAGCATTCACAAACCAATTTTCCTGATTTATTCTCCTCAAAATTTATCATGATCTGGCAGTCTATGAATTTTTTTTGCCTATATTCTGTTTTCTTTCACTAGAATGTAATTTTCATGAGGACAAGAAGTTTTTTATGGTAGAATAGTACCTGATACACAGCAACTACTCAATAACTATTTGTAAAATGAATTGCTGAATAGATTGGCTGCAGAAAAAAGAAATGGTATAATCAGGGAAAAGTTAAAAGTGCACAGCTTTTTAGCTGGATCAACTTGGTGGTGGTCATACCATTTACTGAAAGGAGGATGACTAGGAGAGGAACAGGTTTTAAATGGTACAGTGGGCATTCTGCTTGTGTCATGTAGAGTTTCACTTATCTATTACAGCTCCAGGTAGATATTTTAGGAAGAAAACTGGATGTAGACCTGGAACTCAGAGGTGAGGAGTTTGGGAGTTACCAACATATACAGGATTTAAAGCCATGATGTTGAATAGGGTCATGTATGTGGAGAGATGGAGAAGAGAGAAGATTAAGAAGTGAGTCCCAGTGGTCTCCAGCATTGACAGAGGAGAGGCATCCAGTGGCTTCTGAGCAGGGGCAGCTGGAAAGGCAGGAGTAAAATCAGGAAAGTGTGATAACACGGGGGCTAAAAGAAGAAAGAATTTCTACAGTAATGAGAGTGGCCTAAGAAAGATAAGGACAAAAAATTAGAGAGGACAAGGCACTGGTGGTCTCAGTGAAATTAAAGAGGAAGTTTGGTGGGAGTAATGGTGTGAGATAACTGGACAGTGGTATGTTATGGTCAGAGCATTAAATAGTTGAGTTTTAGAGGAACATGTCTAGATAATGTCAATGTCTGGAGTTTGGCTATCATATTGGGTTGTTTAATTACAAATGGAAAGATGGTCTTCTTATTTTTAGAAGGTAAAACACTAAGAGTCTAGGTTACTAGATGAGATGTTCATATAGACTGAAATTATCTTTGTGGAGGGTAAAGCTTAAGGTCATGAGTGCGAATTTGGAGATGGGTGCCAAAATCTTCAGTGTGTGCAGGTCTGTTACCTGGTAGAAAACATGGTAAGAGAATGCTCGCAGGTGCTGGAAACATGATGGCATGAACTTCTGAGGAGCAAGAACTACTGCCCAAGAGCTGAGCATTAATTAATCTGGATGCACTTTGGGCAATGAGAAGCCAGCCCTACATCCTGCCTCACAGGCAAAAGGTTTTCAGGGTAACTCAACAGCTGCAAAAGAAGCAGTGAACTCAGGCTAGTGTTCTGTAAACAGCATGTGGACGTGCTGGGGAATGTGTATTTCATGGACTCATATTCTAGGAGGGTTCAGTGGAAAGACTTGGGGAGCAAAGAGAATGTTAGAAGGCAAAGTGAAAGATAAGTGTCAGAGGCTGGAGTACCAACCTTCTGCCTTATGCCATAAAAGAATCTTCCATAATAGTTAACTTTCAGCATGACCCTGTCATGAGATGCCTGCCAGCATGAATAGTTGTTAACTGTGCCCCAGATAACTATATGCGTTAATCTACTGAATAGAATTATTTATTATTACCCATGTGAATGCGGAAGGATGACTGCCAAACATAATGATAGTGGTTTTGGCGTAAAAAGTCCTTTCTGACAGTAATTGTTGGCCAGTGTGGTTAGCTGCTTGTTGAGGCCACTCTTGGCACAGGAGAGCAGTGCCATGTCATCACAGAGAGGGAGGAATGCTTATCGTCCTCTGTCTGTGGGCCTGCTTCCAAGCCATTCAAAACATGCATTGAATTTCTTGGGTTTGTTCATGATCTCCGGGTTAGGACACAACCCTCTTTTAAGCGGTTTAAGATGAGAAAGAAATGTTTTACCCAGAGTTACCCATCAGTTTTGAGGAGGGTATAAATCATTCTTTTCCCCAATACAGCATGAAATCAGCTTCTTTCCTGCCCTCATCTCCAACAACTTCACTCTGGGGTTTGTGAAACTGCAGTTTGCCATGGAGTTTAGAGTACAGAAATGTCCTCCCTAATAACATAGATAAAAGAGTGGTGCTCTCAGACCTTTGATTTTGGAAAGTTCTTAGATGTCTTAAAGTTAGGTAAAGAATTGTCACTGAGGCAGGCAGAGGTGGAGGACAATCTTTGAAGATTTCCAAGTTTTGACCAGGTTTGCTTGTTGTTTTTATCTGATTAAGATACAAACGGAAAACAAAGTTTTACACTGAAAATGTTTTTGTTGGACTGTGCATAAATGCAAAGCTTGTCTCATTCATTTTAATTTTTTTAATTTTTGTTTTTGGATTCATTTTAAGAAAAAGCTTCCTCTTTAGACTAAATTGATCACAGTTTTGACAGGAAAAGTAGATAATTATTTAGATAACCTTCTAGCCCTTTGAGTCTTTGGGAGATATTAAACTCTCATTGGAAGATGATCAGCATGCCTACAACTGTTACTTCTCCTTAGTTCTCAATGATGGATGCATTTACATAATGTGCTCAGTTCAGTGAAGAACTAGATAACTGGGAAACTAGTTAACTATCCATGCAGATCATGTATTGACCATGTTTCTTTTCAATAGATGCAGCTTAATATTTGTCTTTAGATTAGTTGTGAAAATGACATTTTCTTATTTGTACGTTTAAGCCTCTCAGGACTGCATTTTATAGTGATCTGTATAAATGGAACTCTCGTGGGCCTCTGAGGACTCTGGTAAACAATTCATTCTTCCCGTTCATGGCCCTTAGTGTCAGTAAAAATTATTGACAAAATAATAACCATGCAATAGAGTGTCTTTTTTATTTTCTATTTATTCCTGTATTTGAAACTATAATTAAATAATGTCAAACTTGCAACTATAACAAAATAGTATCTGCTCTTTGAATATAATACAGGCCAAATTCTATAAACTTTAATTAGTCCAAGCTTGCACTGACCTCAGTAGGAATCTGGCTGAGGATCTCTTTTAGTTACCTCTGCCTTAAAATATGTAAGAATTGTCCCATTGCCTTTCTCACTCAAGGAACAATACATGCATAGCTAAACTAATAAAATGCTTAAATAGATACAAATCAAACTTGAAAGGTTTAAACTGTTGTGTTCATCCTGTAAGTCAGCTGAGAAAAAGCATACAGACCATAGTTCTAAATTATGTCCATAGAGTATTTCAAATCCAGTGAATTAACTCTGCCTTTTTTTCCCATTTGAGCTCATAAATGTTAACCTCAGAAGTGCCTCAAATTCTTCCATTGAAATAAACTTGAACTGACAATAGCCAGATGATGTAAAATTGAAACTGAAATTCTATACTTGGCCCATCCCATGTTCTTCCCCATAGGTATTAGAGGAATCATAGGAGAGTTAGCATTTTCATTCTATGTGAGCTGTAATATTTGGGCAAAACAGGGCATATAAATTTCTTGCTGCCAGGAGAAAGCAATTACCAGTGTGGAGAAGATAGCGAGCAATAAATAAACAGAACTATGCTAGATAGTGAGCATGTTTAAAGATTTATTTAGAATGACTTAGCTGATAGAAAACAGGCCTTTATATTTATCATATGCTTTCATTCAAAGCTTGATATGGGAACTGTGGTCTTTTCATAATAGAAAGGCTAATTATGTTACCAAGTATTTATTTGGTATTATTTTTAAATAAATAAACTGAGTTATGATCTATTGTGCAACTAAAAATTAAAACTTTTCACATATAGCATAGTCAGGGATGGTGGAACCCGGAAGGTAGAGGTTGCAGTGAGCCTAGATTGCACCACTGCACTCCAGCCTGGGCGACAGAGCAAAAGATCCCATCTCAAAACAAACANAAAAAAAAAAACAAGAAAAACAAGCAAGCTGGGCGCAGTGGCTAACACCTGTAATCCTGGCACTTTGGGAGGCTGACATGGGCGGATCAGGAGGTCAGGAGATTAAGGCCAATGTTGTAAAACCCCGTATCTACTAAAAATACAAAAATTAGCTGGGTGTGGTGGCACATGCCTATAATCCCAGCTCTTGGGAAGCTGAGGCAGGAGAATCACTTGAACCTGGTAGGTGGAGATTGCAGTGGGCCGAGATCATGCCACTGCACTCTAGCCTGGTGACACGCGAGACTCCGTCTCGAAAAAAAAAAAAAAAAAACATAGGGTCTCTCTTTCTTGCCCAGGCTGGAGTGCAGTGATTTGATCTTGGTTCACTGCAACCTCTGTCTCCCAAGTTCAAGCAATTTTCCTGCTTCAGCCTCCCAAATAGCTGGGATAACAGGCACATGTCACCTTGCACAGCTAATTTTTGTATTTTTAGTAGAGATGGGGTCTCACCATGTTGGCCAGGCTGGCCTCGAACTCCTGACCTCAACTGATCCACCTGTCTCAGCCTCCCAAAGTGCTGGGATTACAGGCAGGAACCACTGCGCCTGACCCTTAGTTTGTTTTCTGACATTTCCATAATATAGCCCATAAACTACATTGTATTGTTTTGTGTGCATTTTTAGATTTAATCACATCATATCAGATTTTAGAACAGATATAGTGTACTTCACTGAAAACTGCTTGATTTTGGGGACTCGTATATGCAGTTGATCTCAGCCTTATGTATTCATCTTATCTTTCTAACTACTGGGGTTCTAAGTGTAATTTCTTCTCACTTCTATAAATTGCCTTTAAGAATAACAGTCATTTGCCACTTCTGTGAAAATAAACAAGTATTGCTTGTCTTTTATGTGATAGGTAGGGGTCAGTCTTAACGAACTATGTGTCCTGATGCTTGACATATAGCAAGGATTTCATATTTGTAAATGTTTACTGAATGAATGATTATTGTTTACTGAATGAATAATCCTTTTAGATAAGGAAAAAAAGACAAAAGTGCTTGATGTTTGTCCACATTAAGATATCTTAAGTTCTAACCCATTTCTTTTTCTGTTGAATAGCAAAAATGCTATTTTGTCACCAGTTTACAATGGGAATATCCCAGTGTGGGAATAGTCACTATGGATGAAGAAAACTCCATCATAAATAGTGGACTAAACAGATAGTGGACTAAACAGTGTCTAGGGAATGTAGCTGGGAGAAGAGGTGCTGGGTTGTACAGTAGGCTTTCTCCATTTTGCTACAGTCTGCCAAACCAGCTGTGTATAAGAGATGTTATGTTTTTAGAATATAATATCATTATAAAACTTCTTTTTTGAAGACGTTTAGGCTTTTACATTTTATTACTATTAACCAGGAGTTGGCAAACTAAGGCCTGGGGGCCAAATCTAGTCTCCTACCTGTTTTTTTGTAATTAAAGTTAAATGTAGTCATCCTACACTGATATGGAACAGTAGAAGTTATTCCTTCTATCGAGCTGTAATTTTGTATCTTTTAACAACTCTCTCTCTATCCCTCCCTTTCCCTGTTTTTCCCAGCTTCTAGTATCCTCTGTTCTACTTTTTGGTTCTAGGAGCTCAACTTTATTTTACTTCTCCATATGAATGAGAACATGCAGTGACTAATTTTCAGTTCCTGGCTTATTTTGCTTAACATAATAGTGTCCTCCAGTTCCATCTATCTTGCTGCAAATGATAGGATTTTCTTCTTTTTTATGGCTGTATGATATTCCACTGTGTGTATATGCCATGCTTTCTTTGTCCATTCATCTATTGTTGGACACCTAGGTTGATTCCATGTCTTGGCTATTGTGAATAGTGCTGTAGTAAGGATGTGGGTGCAGGTGTCTCTTCGATATACTAATTTCCTTTCCTACTCGAAATAGTAGTGGGATTGCTGGATCATATGGTTATTGTATTTGTCATTTTTTGAAGAACCTCCATACTATTCTCCATAGTGGCTATACTAGTCTATAGTCCTACCAAAAGTGTATAAGAATTTCCCTTTTTTCTGCGTTCTCCCCAGTTTCTTTTTTTATTTTTTTAATCTTTTTTACAATAGCCATCCTGACTGGGGGTAGATGATACTAAATTGTGGTTTTGATTTGCATTTCTCTGGTAATTAGTGAGGCTGAACATTTTTTCATATATTTGTGGCTATTTGTCTTCTTTTGAGAAGTATCTGTGCAGATAATTTGACTATTTTTTAAATTAGATTGTTTGTAGTTTTGCTGTTGAGATGTTTGAGTTCCTTGTATATTCTGGACATGAATCCCCTTTCAGATAAGCAGTTTGCAAATATTTTCTCCTGTTCTATAGGTTGCTTTTTACTCTTGTTTCTTTTGCTGTGCAGAAGCTTTGTGATTTGATACAATACTATATGTTTATTTTTGCTTACATTTCCTGTGCTTTTGAGGTCTTATTCATAAAATATTCCTAAACCAATGTCTCGAAGCATTTCCCCCATGTTTTCTTCTAGTAGTTTATAGTCTTGGATCTTACATTGAGGTTTTTGGAAGCAATCTACAAAATGCCCATGACATTCTTCACAGAAATAGAAAAAAGAATCCTAAAATTTGTGTGGAACCAAAAAAGATCGCAAATAGCTAAAGGAATTCTAAGCAGAAAGTACAATGCAGGAGGCATCATACTATAAGCTATTGTAACCCAGACTGCATGGTACTGGCATCAAAACAGACACACAAACTGATGGAACATAATTAAAAAGCCAGAAATTCACCCACATATCTACAGCCAACTAGTTTTGACAAAGGTGCCAAGAACACTCATTGGAGAAAGGACAATCTCTTCAATAAATGGTGCTGGGGAAACTAGATAATCATATGCAAAAGAATGAAACTAGATCTCCACCTCTCATCCTATATTTAATTATTTTTAGTTTTGCTTTTTGGATTATCTAATATTCAGCCACATAAATAAGATGATTTCCAAATGTGATAGAAACAATGGAAAATGGTGATACGAGGGGGTGGGTGGTGACAGTAGGTAGAGAGGTAGGGAGAGTTTGAGAAGATGCTGTATGAGCTAAGACCCAGGAGATGAAGAAACCAAAACTCAGAGAGGTTAAATAATTTGTGCAAACTCACACAGGTAGTAAGTGGCAGAGGTTGGATTTCAATTCAGGAATAAGTTTAAATATAGGACTCTTTACTCTATAATACAGCTATCTTCTTAAATTCATGTAAACAAAATACAAGGATGATATGATAGTATTATGTGAGAAGCATGAGCAAAATGGTTTAGTTATGGACTTGGCAACCCAGAAACTGGGGTTCTGATGTGTTGAAATTTGGACTTGGTGCTGATGACTGGGTTTGAATCATAATCCCAGCACTAACTTGGCTGAATCACTTAAACTTGCAGCCTTTATTGTTTTTTAGTGGGGCGGGGGTGGGAGGGAACTCATCTGTAAAGTGAGGAGGGTGTTTGGATGATCTCCACGGGCTCTTCTGGCTCTCACTTTCTATGATGCTGTGACTTTAGGAGGTGGCATTTGATCTGGGCTTTGGAGGGTGGGGTGATTTTGATAGGCTGCCTTGTAAATGAGGGGAAAAGGTATTCCAGGTGGTGAAAACGGTTCAAGCAGAAACACAGTGGCAAGTAACTGTAGAAAGGGTTCTGGGAATGGTGTGTAATAGCCTGGTTTGACAAGGCTAGAATTTAATCCTGCAGAAGATAAGAGAGGCCAAAGGAATCTGGCCTTGAGCTGAGGGAGGGCCTTAAAAGTTATGCTTAGGAGCTGGGAATTGTTTCTCTGGAATTGCAGAACTTGAAAGATCTTTGGTCCTTTCTTTAATATCCCTGTCCCATGACCAGCTTCCCTGTATATAAATAGTTCCGGTGAAAGAAACTTCTCTCAACCATCTATTCCATTTTCAGACAGCTCTAACTATAAGAAAATTCTTCTGTGCATTGACTCAGAACATACAAGTTCTACCTGTACCTTGTCCAAGATGTAGATAAAGGGAGATTATAAATGATAAAGAACATGTTTAGGGGTATATAACTCAAGGGCCAGAAGTAGAGCTGTGGCAACAGACATAATAATATAATATGTAGCCCAAAGCAGTAGAACTTTAAAGCCTTTAAAAAGCATTCTAGTCAGGAAATGTGTGTTGAGCACCTGTGATAGGTTGGTCATTGACCAAGAATACAACAATAAGGCAAAGTTCCTGCTCTCACATTCTTCTCAGACTCATGGAGAAGATGCCAGTGGATGATTGTGACAATGACTCCTGGTAGTTCAGGCCAGGAGTACTTAACTTGCAGATGAAGGTAAGAGGTCAGGAGTCAGGGGTCAGGTAAAGACTTCCTAGATGTTGAGGAGCTGGCCAGATTGACCAGGAAGGGAGAGCACTCCAGGGAGGAGGAGCTAGGATAGATGCATAAGTGAATGTGGCCTGTTTAAGGAACTGAAGGCTGTTTTATGCCAGGTCTGTTGTGTGTGTGAAGTGGCTAGAAATGAGGCTGGTGCATTAGACAGGGTCTC
Source organism: Cebus imitator (assembly GCF_001604975.1). Lineage (NCBI taxonomy): Eukaryota > Metazoa > Chordata > Mammalia > Primates > Cebidae > Cebus > Cebus imitator. The sequence continues at coordinate 5,286,789 of NW_016107405.1, read as the reverse complement.
ATCAGGAGGGGTTGTGTTTGTCATGCCAAGCATTTTAGATTATATCCTGAATTCGGTGAGAAGCCAGTATTCCTAAAAATGGCTATCCCCCTCCCCAATTTATAGAATGAATGTACACTCCTTTTAAAAATATTAGCACGAGGCCAGATTCAGTGGCTCACGCCTATAATCCTAGCACTTTGGGAGTCCAAGGCAGGTGGATCATGAGGTCAGGAGTTCGAGACCAGCCTGGCCAACATAGTGAAACCCGATCTCTACTAAAAATACAAAAATTAGGTGGGTGTGGTGGCAGGTGCCTGTAATCCCAGCTACTTGGGTGTCTGAGGCAAGAGAATCACCTGAACCTGGGAGGTGGAGGTGAGGTTGCAGTGAGCCAAGACTGCGCCATTGCACTCCAGCCCAGGCAAGATTCCATCTCAAAAAAAGAAAAAAAAGAATTAGAACATATAGAAAATAGGAAGGAAGAGGGATCGATCCAAGATGGCCGTTTAGGAACAGCTCAGGATTGCAGCTCCCAGTGAAAGCGCAGAGGGTGAGTGGATGCCGCATTTTTATTGCCCATAGACTAGGAAATTCCCAGGCAGAGGAGCCCCATGGGTTGCCAGCGCAGCTGTGTCGGCCAGCGCGGCTGCTTTGCCCCGCGCGGCTCCTTTGTCAGCGCCCCAGCGCAGTGGTTCTCCGTACAAAATACACTGGTCCGGGTGCCCTTTTGGCTGGCGATTGGAGCAATGGGAAGTCGCCCATTCATCTGTTTAAAAAGGGGACTGAACAGGGAACCAGGACAGTAGATTCCAGGGCAAAAGAAGTGCCACAAATCTCAGTGCCGCTGTTTAAGCCAGCGCAGTGAGTCACCACACGGGAAAACACACAGATCCCGGCGCCTCTTCAACAGGCGACTGGAACGCCAACTTAAAAAAAAAAAAAAAAAAAGGCTCTGAGGCAGGGAGCCAGGCGATCAGACGTGGGCCACCATGCCTGGCCTGGGGTCATAAATTCTTAGTTGAGTCCTCTTATATTGGCTTTTACCATAAAGTACACCCCTTTACTCCCCATCCAGGCATTCACCTATCCATCCACTCATTCAACAAAAATTAATTGGGTACCTATCTATCATCCATTCAACAAAAATTGAGTACCCATCTATCATGTGCTGTGGAAGATGATGTTCCTGCCCTTTTAGAATTTATTTTCTACTGAAAGTGGGGAATACAGATAATAAGTAAATAAACGATTTCAAAAGTGGAAGGACAATTTAAAAATAAGAAAAATAAATAAGAAAAAAAGTAGTGTGGTTGGTACGGTGGCTCACACCTGTAATCCCAGCACTTTGGCAGGCCGAGGTGGGCAGATCACTTAAGGTCAGGCATTCGAGTCCAGTCTGGCAAACATGGTGAAACCCCATGTCTGCTAAAAGTACAAAAAAATTTAGCCAGGTGGTGTAGCACCCACCTGTAATCCCAGCAACTCAGGAGGCTGAGGCAGGAGAATTGCTTGAACCCAGGAGGCAGAGGTTGCAGTGAGCCAAGATCACACCATTGCACTCTAGTCTGGATGACAGGGTGAGACTCTGACTCAATTAAAAAAAAAAGAGTGTTTAAGAGTGTTTGTGTGTGCACATGAGTGTGTGTGCATAGTGCTCCTTCAACTGGGCATCATGAAAAGCCCATTCTAAAGTGCTATTCCAGCTCAGCATCAATGACAAGAAGGAGCCAACCAAGAGGGAATCTGAAGCTGTCTATTCCTGTGCAAAGGTCCTATGCAAAGGATCAAGCAAGCTTGGCACACTCAAAAAGAAATCCAATGTGAGTACAGCCTAGTGAGTTAGCAAAAGAGTAGCATGAGCTGAGTTCAGGAGAGTAGGCAGGGACAAGACCATGTGAGGCCTTGCAGACCATGTATGAAGTTTGCATTTTATTCAAAATCCAATGGTAAATCACTGAAGGCTTTTCAGCAGAAAAGTGACAAATGCTGATCTCAGTTTTAAAAAGTAGTTTGGGTTACTTTCTTCAGAATGAACTCTAGACGGGCAACAGTGGAAGTTTGGAGACCAATTGCATAGCTGAGATGAAAGACAGCAGTAACCTGAATGAGGATCACAGCAGTGCTGTTGGCAGAGGTGACTAGAGTCTGTACACACTTTGGCAGTAAAGCCAACAAGGAGTTGCATACATTAACTGAATGTTGAAGGTGAGACAAAGAGAGGAATCAAGGACAAATCCTAGGTTTTTCATATGAACAACTAAGTAGATATAATGTGACTTACCAAGATAGTGAAGAAACAGATTTGGAGTAAATGATTGAAAAGTTCAATTTTCTCTGACATATTGAGTTTGAGGTACCTATTTGATACCTAAGTGATGATGTCAGGTAGGCAAATGAATATAAATCTGGAGTTTAACAGAGAAGTTAAGAGGGAGATACAACTATAGGAGTCATTACCTTATAGCCTGCATTCAGAGTGTAGGGCCAAGTGAGATGGCTGGGAAGGGAGTGTCACAGGGAAGAACAGAGGCCCAGGCAGAGGCTGCAGCCCTCCAGCACCGAGAAGCTGCAGGCAGGAAGAGCCAGGGAAAAGACTGAAAAGGAGTAGATGGAGAGGCAGGAGAGAAATTACTCAAGTGAGAGACCACAGAGAGCAAGAAAGAGTGTGTTCCAGGAGAGAAGGAACCGAAAAGAGGTTACAACTGAAATGCCAAAATGGCCACTTGTGTTTAGCCCCTCTTCTTCCAAAAAGCAGAAGAATTTAAAAAAGCATAAACTCACAAACAGAAGAGTCAAGAGAAGACGAAACACTATGAAGAATTTTTAGGTGATATAAAGCTTATGGAATATGGTTAACTGCATGAGCAGAGTGGACAACATTGGCTCCTAAAATACTTTTGGGAAGAGATGCAAACAAATAGGAAACAATCCATGAGGGCCTCAGCACTTGAAGGCATGAGGCACAGAAGACGCCAGAGAACAAGACTGGGTTTAAGTCTATACCCACATCGATTAGATACTCCAGTTTCCCTTTCCCACCTCAGACAACCATGAAACCAGGGATATCAGGCATAGTGAGGAACTAAGTGATACCTGGTGCTTAAAACAGAATAAGTAAGGTGACAGTCTGGATACTGAATGACATAGCTCCATCTCCCAACCTAATCCCAGAAATAGTGGCAGTCAGGTGTATACTCCACAAGCAAAAGATCCTGACAATCTTTCCATGGAGAAAATGAACCACTACGGAAAAAAAAAGATCCGGGTACGGATATTTGAGGGGAGTATGTGATTAAGAGATAAGCCAGTTGCCTAGGCAACCAGAAGTAAAACCTATCAGACATTAAGCCCTAGATATAAACATAGAGCCTCCAAAAACTTTTTGGTGCCTTGGTTTTAAATGTTAACATTTAGCCAAAGATAACCAGACTTCCAAAGTAAGTTCCTCCCGTTAAGAAAGAAAAAGGAGAAAAGAAAAGAAGCAGAATCAAGCTTTAAGAAAAACAAACGAACACAAAACCACAGCTATCCATCCAAATTAGAATAAAATGTCAATGGGCTCAAAAATGATGTTTTCAAAAAAAAGGGTAGAACAAGGATAGTCAAGGTGATAAAATGACATAGAGCAAAAATTGGAGGGTAAGAATACCTCTACATGCCTAAATGCAAGAGGAGTCTGTCAGAGTAGGAGCAGAGAGCATCTTCCCAATGAAAACTTAAGAAGGCTTGCACCTGACCCTCCAGGGAACAACAAGAAGTCATGAGTCAGAGTGGAAAATGGGACAGTGATATATTAAGCTGGAAGGAGAGCCCATCTGATCTCAAGAAATGGGTGTTTGGGGAGGAAGCAGGGTGGTAATTGGCTTTACTCTGTTTAGGCAGTAAAAATTTTACTGGTGGCAGAGTAAAGATGTCCTACTAGATTCTAAGCTTGTATTTAAATGGCTTAGTGGGAAGACTCATAAAGTAGCTTTGTGTATCTGAAGATTCTTGAGTCAGAAAGGTGGCTTCCCCAGGCCCAAGGAGAGAGGAAAGGCTAACAGGGTACCTGGTCTTAACCAGTAGTAGAGATAGCAGTCCAGTAAGAAAGATATGATAATGCTTTTGCATTGATTATTAGAAAGGGAAACCCAGGAGACCCAACTCATTGTCCTCCCTGGTCATCTCATGCATTGCTGGCTTTGCCTGCTTTATGGTTTCTATTCCTGATAGCCCAGGTCTACAATATGTCTGTTTCCAGTGATCATCTCTTTGCTTACCCTAGAAATCAACAACTTTACTGGCTTCTGCTCATAGAAGCAACCCTGCCAGGCCAGCAGAAACTCAGGCATCAGTGCTCCCCTCACATCTCCCAGAAAGAAAAGCTGTTCACAAATGTCCATGGTTGCTGCCTGATTTAGGGTGGGAAGCAGGGGTTGCACATGCTAAGTTAACTGTATCATTTGGAAATAATGTATAGATACTAAGAGAGTGATAAGATTAGTAACTAATCAAGAAACAAAATATAAGTATGGATCTTAGTGAGCTGGGAATATCAGAAGAATAAAACAAAAATTTTAAATGTTGAATCAGTGGAGATCTTTTCAATGGAAGAGAGAAAGTATGACATACATAACATGAAAGACAGCACATATGCACAAAAAAGCAGTAACTATTCAGTTACTCTCTATACACAAATGGGATAAACATGCCAATCAAAAGTATGAAATCCTCAGATCGGAATAAAGACAATATTCATCAAAAATTTTACAGATCCAAATGATCCATCAAAAACTTATAGAAAGCTTGATTATAAAATTTAGACAAAAATAAACCAGGCAAGCATGAATCCCAATAAGCTAGTGGAGTTATTCTTAACATAAGTTTAAAAATTCAAAGAAGATATATTCAAGGGACATTACATACTCCTAACAACATACCAATAAGTCATAAAAATCACCAACATAAATGCACCCAATAATAGAACCTCAAAATATATAAAGGAACAAATAAATCAGCATCGAAAAAACAGATTAATAAACAGCTGGGGGTAAATATTCTATCACATTCTTCTTAGAAACTGATGGAACAAACAGACAAAATAAACTGATATAGAAGGTTTGAATAATACAGTTTATAAGCTCAAACTATGTAGTAAATACATATAAATCTTTACACCCAACAGGGATTATATTCCTTTCAAACACAGATATAACATTTATTAAACCTGACCATATGCTAGGCCTCAGGGGAAGTGTCCATAAATTCTCCCCAAATCAATATCATATGATGTATGTTTTCTAAGCATAATGTAAAGAAAAAAAAATAAGTCAATGACGGGGCTAAAATATACTATACAGAATATAAAATTATAAAGAAATTTTAAATGTCTATTAGGTTTGCTTGGTGCAGGTCTGAGTTCAAGTCCTGGATATCCTTGTTAATTTTCTGTCTGGTTGATCTGTCTAATATTGACAATGGGGTGTTAAAGTCTCCCACTATTATTGTGTGGGAGTCTAAGTCTCTTTGTAAGTCATTAAGAACTTGCCTTATGTATCTGGGTGCTCCTGTATTGGGTGCGTATATA
>NW_016107405.1:5268240-5278521 GCF_001604975.1 Cebus imitator | reverse complement strand
AACCATCATTCTCAGCAAACTGACAGAAGAGCAGAAGATCAAACACCGCACGTTCTCACTCATAGGCGGGTGTTGAACAATGAGAACACATGGACACAGGGAAGGGAGTACTACACACTGGGTGTTGGCGGGAAATAGGGGAGGGACAGTGGGGGGTGGGGAGCTGGGGAGAGCTAGCAAGAGGAGAAATGCCAGATATAGGTGATGGGGAGGAAGGCAGCAAATCACACTGCCACATGTGTACCTATGCAACAATTTTGCATGTTCTTCACATGTACCCCAAAACCTAAAATGCAATAAAATAAATGGGAAAAAAAAAGAAATTTTAAAATGCTTAGAATCAAATGGTAAAAAGGCAACAAATACAGAGGATGGAGGGTGAGAAGAATGAGGAGAAGAAACAATAATACAAATATGGAAAGAAGAAACTGAATAAAGACAAAAAAGTTGAGGAAATAAACAAAATCTAATTGTTTTTAAAAGATTGGCAAAATAGACAACCTCTGCCAAGACTAATCAGGGAAAATAGAGTAAAAAGAGGCAAATAAAATACAAAATGAAAAGGAAGAAAAATCTACATAGTATTTTTAAATTATGAAATAACATCATGAAAAGCTATGTAATACATTTTTTAAATATATAAATATGTATATTAAATATAGACGTGCTTGAAGCACAGCCTAGTACTGAGATACATGGGCATAGTCAGGTATTGCTGGTGAGAATTTAGATAATCATCGGCAGCCATTCTGAAGAGTGAAATGGCAGGACTCACTGAAAGCAAGCACTTGTACAATCCCTCCCCTAGGGGTACAGCCTAATGAATGTTTCTCACATGTCTACAAGGATGTTCAATGTAGCACTGCTGGGATAATGGGAAGTTGAGAGAAGCCTGGAGGTCCTTCACTACAGGAAAGGTTAAGTAAAATAGAGTAAGAACATAACATGGAATATGGTGCTGCAGTTAGAAACTACAAACTAGACACAAGAGGTACATAGAGCAAAAACAGACAGGCCTGAAAAACAGTGTTGAGTAAAACAGGAGAAGCAGAGATCTATAGACATGACATTACAGTCTATATTCTGCAAGACTGTTATAGTCACAGTTTCTCTGAAATCAATTAGATTTTATATTCTTGAGGTTCCTCACCAACTATATTTCAAGAGAGATCAAATCAAATCCCCCAAAATGCCCAACAAAGCATAAATTTGTTATAGTCCACAAAAAGATCAAGAAGTCACGATTTATGATAAAAATGAATAGGTGCTCTCTCAAATGTAACATGTTCAAAACTGAATTCATACTTTTCTCTCAAAAAACCTCTTTCATCCCCAGGCATCCACATCTTAGCTGACAGAAAGCCCTTCCCCTTCAAGGCAAATACTTAGAATCAGCCTTGACTTTTCTTTTTTCTTGTACTGTACATCTGATTGATTAGCAAATTCTGCTCATCCTGTCTTCAAAATATATCTAGAATCATCACATTGCACCACTCCTCTGCTACCACTCTGGCCTGAGCCGCCACTGTGGCTCACCAAGATTAATACAAGAGCCCACTGGCTGACTCCTTGGCTTCTCCCCTGCCACACAGCAGCCTGTAAAAATTAAGATGAAGCCAGATGTGGTGGCTCATGCTTGTAATCCCAGCACTTTGGGAGGCCAAGGTGGGTGGATCACAAGGTCAGGAGTTCGAGACCAGTGTGGCCAATATGGTAAAACCCCGTTTCTACTAAAAATACACAAAAAAATTAGCCAGGCATGGTGGCGGGCACCTGTAGTCCCAGCTACTTGGGAGGCTGAGGCAGGAGAATCACTTGAACCCAGGAGGCACTATTCATTTTTATCTTAAGTAGTGACTTCTTGATCTTTTTGTGAAGTATAACAAATGTATGCTTTGTTGGGGGCATTTTGGGGGATTTGATTAGATCCCTCTTAAAATATAGTTGGTGAGGAACTTCAGGAAGATAAAATCTAGTTGATTTCAGAGAAACTATGACTGTAACAGTCTAACAGAATGTAGAATAGTGTCATGTGTGTGTTCAATTTATATGTCTATAGGTTGTTGTGAGCCGAGATCACACTACCAGAGTCCAGCCTGGGAGACAAAGCGAGACTCCATCTCAAAAGAAAAAAAAAAAATTAGGACTGGTCATATCACTCCTCTGCTCAAAATCTTGCAAAGCTCTCCATTTCACCCAGAGTAAAAGCTGAAATCCTTACTGTGATCCACAAGCCCTGTTATGATCTCTAAGCTCCCTCCCTTCTCTCCTTGGGCTTATTCAGTTCCATCCATCCAGGATTCCTTTGCTGTTACTTGAACACTCCAGACATATTGCTGCCTCAGGGCCTTTGAAAATATATCACATGACCAACTTCGGCATCTCCTTCAGTCTTTGGTCACATATGCCTGATCATCCCACTGAAAAATGTGACTTCCTGGCCTCCACATTCTCTACCCACTGGCTTTCCTCATCCTCCCCATACTGCACTACTTTATCTTTTACTCCACAGCATTTTTCACTTTCTAATATACTATAAAAACATACTTATTATGTTTATTATTTTTTGTTTCTCCTCCCTGCTTGAATATAAGCTATGTAAGAGCAAGGTTCTCTATTCTGTTCATTAATTATACCAATCACCTGGAACAGGTGCGGACTTGGAGTAGAGATTCAATATACTTTTGTTGAATAAGTGAATGGATGAATGGTGGGTGGTTTAGGGCAATGTGAGTATAGCTTGATCAAAATCAAGGCTAAAGGGTAAAAAGAATGAGAAAATGTGAACCAGAAAAAAGACAGTCTTGATTGGAGCCACTGAGTGAAATCACGACTGAGTCCTGGGAAGGTGAAAAGCAGAACAGCAGGCATCCAAGGGAAGAACTGGTGTAGGTATGGCTGGGAAACAGAAACCAAAGATCCATACTTGGAAAAGCAGGCCCAAAACAGGATTTTTGAGAAGGGAAGCTAAATCGCTTACTCAGATACAGGCATCTAGCCAGCCATATAAATGGAAGGTTCCAGGGTATACTACTCAATACACTGAAAAATGGGCATCCAGCATACGAGAATTCCTGATAGTGACAGCTCAGGTTATCAGTCATGTAAATGGAAATACCTAATAGCAAATAAAATAACACTATTTCCAGCTAAAATTTTCACCCGCATCAGGGGTTGTCTACCACCTGCTTCATTATGCATAGTGAATATAGAGTAGAATGCTGATAAAACATGATTCATCATTACTGATGTGGTTACCATTAGGTAAATCAATGATTGATAAATCTATTATTTGCTCTCATTGGTTAAACCCTTTTCCTTTCTTCATGACACACAAATTGTCAATAATTTACTGAGTAAGTAAACTTAAACAACAATATCAGGCAAATCCAGGAAAGCAATTCAGATCAAAAAGAAGGCAGGGGTTGATACAAAGAACTTTGAACATCAGTGTGGTTTTATGTCTAGTATCCACTTTCAAGGCTCACTTTTTCTTTATTTGTAAGTGTAGCAAAGAAAATCTAGAAACATGCCAACAATCATTTCAGAAACACTTAGAGGAATTAACATATTTCACTGTATACTCTGTCTTTAGTTCAATGCTACACCTGCGTATTGTCAAAGCTTTCAAAGTAACTGTTCAAGTGACACTTGATTGCCTAAGGTATTACAGGTACTCTTCTCACTCCCCATCCCCACATGAAGGTCCTTTACTTCTTTGACATTCAGGCTTAACAACATTGAGATCAATTTATCAGCCAGGCTACCAATATGATCCATGACAATTTTAAGGAAAAAAAAAAAAAAAAGGAATACTGTATACAGGGGAAATACTGTGACCTTTGGAATGGAAAGGCAGAGAAGGAAGGAACTAGGAAACTTAAGAATGAGGAAAAGGGGAAAGAAAAGGCAATAGAAATTACCTCCAAAACATTCATTTCACATTTTTCCTCCTAAAAAGATCTTTATACCTTTGCAATGAAAACAGCATTTACGTTGTAAAATATTCTCTAAAATATGTTTTACAAACAATTTTGGAAGAACATAGTATTTCTCTTTCACAAATCATTGATTTCATAAAGATTTCCCCTCATGAACGTAAGTGGGCCCAAATGCAAATCAACAGTACTTAATGTTCTACAGACTTTGATTAGTCTTGGAGGTGTATATTTTCTAAAGTGTGCTTCCATTAGACGTGCTCCTCTTCATAAATCATTTAAAGGGCATCCTCACACTATCACACTAATTCCCAAAGGTCAATCACCCCAATATACCTCTAATGACCTAAAAAGGGTATGTAATGAGCATCAGCAATAATTTTCTAAGCAGAACTCATTTTAGTTTACATTATTTTTTAAATAAATATTATCACTTTCAAGGAAGGTAGACAATCAGAATTAAACCAGCAAGAAAGAGGTGTAATAATCAATAAGCAGCAGGCATCAAAGGTCACAGGTGCAACGCCTTAACTGGGAATTTGTAAGCCATAGCTCTCTGACTTACCAATTCAAATACTTTATTGACTGCCTCTGTCTACATGATACTGCTCTTTCATACAGGCAATCTATCCCATCCTTATTAGTTTAACCATGCCAGTTCTGACAGTATATGGTTAAGGGACTAGACCATGGTCATCAGACCTATGACATTCCTTCCAAATCTACTCAAATAGGGGCAGGGAAAGACAGAAGGAAAACCTGAGGTTAGCTAAACAGTAGATGTCAAAAGGAAAAAAGAAATTGTGCTGTATATTAAATGTTAAAGAGGCAAAATTACCAACAAGAGAGCAAACAGAAAGACCTTTCCTTAAATTTAATAAAGCAGAAAATGCAATCCTTTTCATTTTAAATAACAACATCTTACATTACAGTGATGTAGACAAGCCAGCATAGAAGGCCAGTAATCCCAGAACTTTGGGAGGCCGAAGTGGGCAGATTGCTTGAGTCCAGGAGGTCAAGATCAGCCTGGGAAACACAGCAAAACCCAGTCTACAAAAAATACAAAAATTAGCTAGTCTTGGTGGTGTGCACCTGTATTCCCAGTTCTTTGGAAGGCTGAGGTTGGGGGATGGCTTGAGCTTGGGAAGTGGAGGCTGTAGCAAGATCACACCACTGCATTCCAGCTTCAGACTGAGACCTGCATTCAGGCATCAGACTGAGACCCTGTCTTTAAAAAGGAAAAGAAAAGAAAGAGAAAGCCAACATGCTTTCTTAGCCCTGCCTACTGCCAAAATATTCCCTCAGCAGTAAGGTGCTGCTTCCATATTTGTGATTGCAAAAGGAAGCTAATCAAAATGAGTTTTTTTAAAAAACATCCTGGGAATTCAAAATAATTAATGTGTTACTTCAAAAAATAAGTGATGAATTTTGATGTTAAGGAGCCAATGTGTTTACCTTATCAACATTTCACAGGTGTATTGCCATGAAAATTTAAGAAATTATCTACTGCTGGTCTTCCCCAGAATTCTCTTTCATTTTTTTATTCAGAATCTCTTACCAATTAAGTTTCCCTTTCCTTAAGGTGTTTCCAGAGAAATTTCTTTAAATGATTCTACTTTCTACATGGAAGGCATTCTAACTCTTGACATTTCTATTTCTACTTTGAAGTCTGCTCTAGGAAAGTTTAAACTCATGCATATGGTGAGAGGATGGCTGTGTCTTAATGAGAAATTAGATCATCCTGCCTAAAACTCTATCAGCAGGCTGTCCGGAATCTACTGGGCTGTTTTATCAGAGAAAGTCTTCCAGCAAGATGGTTTATGTGCATGCTGCTAAAGGAGTGAACCTCTCAGTGAAGTCGCAATTATCTATGACCCATGACCAGAAAGGAGCCAAACAAATTAGGCCTCACCAACAACTGTCTCCTGCAAGGCTGAGACCAGCCACAGCTTTAACAAAAAGAAGGGTCCTCGACCTTCCCTCCTCTGTTTGTGGTGCAAGGATTGATAAAAGGAGTCCCTGAAGGAAGGATCACTTTGAATATTTCTCTTTAAAACATGTATCTACCATGTCAGAGTGTTCCTTACAGGATTGTTACACCAGAGGGCCTGTGTCTACTGGATGCTCCATAAACTCAGAAAAAGGACCACATGTATTGGTATTCTAAGAATATGACAGATCCAGATGTAATATAAGAACGTACATATATACATATACAAACATGCGTAAATATATATGTGTATACACATATGTAGAGAGAGGAGAGGGAGATTAAATAGAGAGAGGAAGAGAGAGATGAACTGAGTGATCAATTAATTCAAGAAAATGAATTAGAAATATCATAAAATGTCCATCAGAGGAATGGTCAAGCAAATGATGACATAGTTACATAATGGAGAAAAACAGGAAAAGAAAACTGTAAGCATGCCTACTCTATGTCAGGTGTTTACACATTATCTTATTTAATTCTCCCCACCAATTATCCTTTCAGGTAGAATCATTATCTTCAATATACAGAAGACTAAATGAAAGCCCATAAAAGGTATTAATAAGGAAGTTGCCTTGGATCACGAAGCTAGTAAAGAGCAAAGCTGAGATCCACATCCAGGTGTTTTGATTTCCTGTCCAGTGTTTCTGCCACTGGATCCATCTTTCCCCCAATATCTATATGTGAACTAGGTCAATCAATGGAATTGTTAATATAAAATAATTGTAAACAAAAAGCAAATTATAATGTAGATGTACTGATTTTAATCACATGAAATTTTAAATGTATGCATTGAAACTGATAAGCAGGAGACTGACAGAAAAAACTGAAATTAAAATCGTCAGAATTTGTTCTTCCTATTAAGTTACCTAAGCACTCAAGAAAATCACCAAAATTAGCTCCTCAATACATGCCTGTTCCAAGCAAATTAAAGTTAAGAAAATTCTGTTAAAGGCTGAATGCGGCTGGGCCAGGTTAAGACAGAGAAACACCTGATCCTTTCTAAAATTCCCAGCTCCTTCAGCACCAAAATGACTGGTAGAAGGATGAAGTATATCAAAGGATGGAATTTCTGTAAGTCAAAAATCTTGGAGAGCAAGTTCATATCTTGGCAGAAATCTCCTTTTCTTAAAATTAGCACTTATATAACATTCTTTGAATTCTTCCTTCAACAAAAATAATTTAATTGAGGGAGATTCCTTCTGCAGTGGCTTGGCCTAGAAAGCATCTATCACCTGCAGTCGAAGAGAAATCCTTTATAATCTTCCCTTGTTTTTCCTCTCCCCAGATTTGGGGGCTATACTGTTGCTTAATGGAGTGGCCAAAACCAAAGCGTGAGCCTCACTTGGGCCTTCTCACGTCATGCTGTAACTTGCAGAAACAACCAGGGGTGAGCCTGGAGTGTTGGCGCTCCCTCCTCCAAAGAGTAACCAGGAATTCACAAGAATAACTGTATTTCCAAAGACAAACTGAGAAAAAGCTCACCAAGTGTGCAGTCTTCCTGTGCTCAAATCCATGAGCTGAGAATTGAGCAAGAGGCCACTTTTATCTTGCCCCTTGGTTCTTTCTTTTTTCTAATTCAGCAAAATAATGAAATGTTGATAAAGGTTTTCTGAGATTGTTTTTAAAAAGAAAATAGCCTATAAATACAATTCATACTGGTGTCAATTTCTTCATGAAAAGCATTTCCTACTAACAAAAAACATGGAAATCAAAGTTTCCCAACTGGTTTCCCTTAAAGCCTCTGTTTTGTTTTAAAGTTAAATAATCATAACCTCCTTTGGTTCTCTTTTGTTTTAAAACTTCCACGTATTTCCTCTCTTCTTAATTTTTATCTTGACTACTACTAATAAAGTATCCTACTTCAAGAATCTAGGAAAATGCTTGAAACAACTACAACAGGATTAGCTCATAATATTAAATTTAAGAGTAGTAATTTTACCGATAATTAATTCAAATCTTCCTAACAACTATACAGGAAAAAAAAAAAATCAGTTAGCTAACATGGCTGATCTCATTATTGGCTTCCGGCTGCAGCCCCAAAGGTTTGATAATAAGAACATCTATTGAGATTTTTAAAATAGGCCAGTCACCCTATTAAAAGCGTTGTATGTATTATCTCATTTAGCGCTCAAAAACATTCTAAAAAGTAATTTTGAGGACTGTTATTGTTGTTCACATTTTAGAGATGAAGAAACTAAGGCAAAGAGAAGTTGAGTAACTTGCCGAACATACATCCTTTATCTAGTAAATTGGGAACTAGAGTTGAATCCCACACAGTTTGACTTCAGAACCCATGGAACCACCACACCACCACTGGTACAGACTGCTATGGCCATGCAGTGGGCTCCTACATCTGTAAGCCACTGATCTCAAACACAAACTTAAACTCACATCTCTCATCATTTTCACTGCTTCCCTGGTCCTCCCGAGTCTTCTGGCACACATTGCTAGCCTTCTTTTGATGTACACCAAGACATTGGTGTCTCGTCCTGAAGAGGGAGACAAAAAAACACCAAAATAAAAAAAAAAAAAAAAAGAAAAGAAAACAGAGGCCCATTTGCTGTGCCCCTAAAGGAAAACTTCAGAGCATTGACAATTTGTTAATAGTAGAATCAATACAGAGTAAAGTAAAAGTACTTATACTCCCAAAAGTCAAATCATGTGACTGATTACCTAATCCATGCTTTTGAGTTAGGATGTTAACCATTTGATAATAAATAAAATCATCTACCAGAAAGTGCCGTGAAAATGAACATACCCACATTGTATTCAGTTTACAAGCAGGAATTCCACATTCTTCAAGTGTGCATTCTTTTGGTAAAGATGCAGAGGTGAATCTCGGGTTGCATCCTGATGAACTATTTTTTTTTTTTTCCATTCTTGACATTAAGTCTGGAGAAGCCTCATCTTGAACTTCTGCTTTATATTATTTTTTTCCCTAACACTAGTGACATCATAATCATCTCCAGGTCCCCAAAGCAGTTGATTTTAGATGGCAATATAACACATTCCAGATATGACAATAGAGTATGCAACAAAATGAAAAACTACCTTAGTGTTAGAGAAAGAATTGACAAGCTAAATAGTTATAACAATAGTCAGTAAAATGACTCTTAAAAAGTATATTAACAATTTCTCGTCTTAATCTTTTATTTAATTATATGTCTTTTTGGATATGTTTCCAGACCAGTGAGAACATGCATGTGCTTAATCCTCGATAAAATTACCATGTTTGAGAAAAATATGACACACCTGTTATAGATTAAGCACATGTATAATATGCAGCTATTAAAAGACATTAAGACTAAAGTCCTAACATTTCAAGTTTTAAACAATGAGAACAAGATGTGTGCTGAAAATCTGCCAAGTACCTACAAATTATTTTTAAAATGTGATTATATTTTTGGATAGATTCAGGCAACAGGTTGAAAGGATTTAATTTAGAGAAGAAAAGAAAGAAAATTTAAGTTGTATTACCGGTTATGTAATTTTATGTATTGATTTCCACTTAGTTCACAAAATGCACATTGACTACATGTCTTCAAAATGTATTGCATTACATTAAAATACTTTTTTAATTAAAAAGACATAGATGGTGTTTAGAGACTTTATTAGCATACATACGCTACAGAATAAAAATAAAAACCTTGGTATTGATAAGGTACAGGTGTGGACATACTCACATATATGCAGGCTATAATGCAAAGATCTTGCTGGCACCTTAGTTATAGGGACTAATGCAGTCAGTTTATACACCAAATCCAAGTATAACATTAAAATTTAATTTTATAATCTCCAATATGAAGGACATACATTCCTACTCTCTAAGTTTCAGGAGGGAGAAACTAAGTGAGAAACAAAGTAACTGCGAATTTTGGTTGGACCATAGAAATACTCTCAAATTTTGGTTGTACCATGGAAATACTTACTCTCTTACCATAAGGACGGCTAAATTTCTGTTTAAACAACCAACAAACTGATGAGTTGAGGGGCTCAGGAAATTCCAGAAACAATCTTGTTGTTTTGTATCTATAGTGTTACCCCCCTCCAAAATGTCATTGACTTTCAGTTTAGTGCACTGAAGTGAAAGGACTCAGATTTTAAAATTATCTTAAAGTTAAAAGGGTATTTTTTTTTCCTTTTTCTTGTTTAAAAAGGTATTATTTTTAATACAGAAAAGATAAGTAAGAGCTCATGGCTCCTTCTCTCTGGAAGCCAATACCAATGTTTCTTACATAAGAGATAAATGCTGATACAATCACCAATAACTGTTATTTTCTTTTTTTTTTTTTTTTTTTTTTTTTTTTTTTTTTTTTTTTTTTTTTTTTTTTTTTTTTTTTTTTTTTTTTTTTT
>NW_016107405.1:5219733-5268065 GCF_001604975.1 Cebus imitator | reverse complement strand
GGTTTCACCATGTTGACCAGGATGGTCTCGATCTCTTGACCTCGTGATCCACCCGCCTCGGCCTCCCAAAGTGCTGGGATTACAGGCTTGAGCCACCGCGCCCGGCCTAACTGTTATTTTCTTAATTGTCCTATTTCAATCCATGTTGTAGATGATCTGTAAGATAAAATCTTTGATAACACTATGGCTAATTTAAATTCTGTTTCCCAACTGGGTCTTAAAGTTATGAGCAGAAGCAACTGATGAACAGAAATATATAAGCATTCAGGAGGGGAAAAGGTTACCATTAAAGGTTACTGCCATTTATTTCTGGGGTTAGGAATCTATGGGCAGGAAAGAGAATGTTAATATAAACAGTAATGAAGCTATATGTTAATTATTTACTAACTATATTTATAGGAAAGAAGTATAAAAAAAAAAAAAGCAAAAGCCAATATTTTCTCATGTCTAGGAGAATCATATTTTGAATTGGACTAAAAATTTGCTCTAATGAATAATTTTTACAAATCTGATCCCCCAATGCATCAACCTGGAGGAAACCTTACTATGTTGGGCTTCATACTGGGATCCATGATGCTGTAGCTGCTGAGAACGTCGGTAACAGCCATCTCCAGCCTTCAGGGCCTGCTTAAATAGTTTTTCTGCTTCAGCGATGGTTGTTGCTTCCTCTTCAGCCAACAGAATATAAGCAGTTGCACACCTGTTCATTCAGATAATAGCCACCATCAATTACAAAGCCGAGGACATGGTAATAGACTGTGGGAGCTCATGCAGAAAGGCAAGGAGTTACGCCAAAACATGCAGAGTGACCAACTGGTTCATGCACTTGGTTTGTAGTTGCTGACACAAAATAATGGTACAAAAGAAACGTCTGTATTTTGGCTTGAGAGGTAGGATGCATAGTGTTAGGAGCATGGGGCTCACGTATGGACTCCACCCTTTATTAGTGTGCCACGTTGGGCAAGTTCTTACTCTGCCTCCCTGATGGAGAACAACATGGAATCTTTGTTCACAGTGTTGTTGTGAAGGGTAAGTAAGGTGATGCATGTAAAGTGCTCAGTACAGTAGCCAGCATGTGGTTAAGTGCTCAATAAATGTCAGCTTGTGATGGTGATAACAGCTGTTATTAAACAGTTCCTTCCAACACTCAAAGTTAGAGGTGCTATATGCAGGTTTACTTCTGTTGACTAAACACAGATTCTCTTCAATCTAAGGATTTGTTCAGAATAAGAAATTCATTAAATCAAGTTATTCATTAAAAAAAAAAAAAAACCACAGTGCTTCAACATCTCTTTACAGTTAGCACTGACTTTCTGCTTCAGGAAGAACCTACAAGTCGTGTTATTTCTGAAGAGCTCAAAATATGACTCAGCCACAATAGCTAACAAGAGTTAAATCTCATGCCTTCCATAACTACCACCACTTGTTGCTCAGTATATCTTAAGCACTGTACCAGGCACTTAACATACATCATCTCATGTAATCCTTTCAACAACCCTCTAAAGTATGAAACCAAAAGGATAATTAATGAACAAGGGGAGTTCTTGGGAATTTAAACCTTCCAAAGCATATAAGGAACAATCCACTGCCAAAGAAAGGGAAGGTAACAGGGAAGTGGTGACGCTGTAACAGACCACACAGGTCCTGCACCCATCCCTTCACTCTCCTTCTCCACTGCCTCACTTGTGGCCATTTCCCTACTTATTTCCATCAGACCACAAGAGAGAAAATAAACAGAAAGTAAAACCAAATGTTACTTTTACTGTCAACAAACTGCAATAGCCAGCTAGGAAAAGGAGGCTGAACTTCACAGCTAAAGTGAGGTTTGGGGCTACTAGTTAACCTTGGCCTTAAGGAAGGGTCTGTAATTCTTTAGCCAATCTCTCTAATTTCAGGGAGAAACTATCAATGGGGCTTTAAACAATGTGGTGAGGTAGGGAGAAAAATGCCCAGAAAAAAAGCTGTAAAACCAATTGCTACAGATGGCAGCATCCATGACTTGGAAAGAACCATAATGATGCTGAAACTACCCAAGTGATTCACAGGAGAAAATAACTGGGACAGGCATCAGAAGAAATGCTTAAGGCTTCAGATGCCGACATATAAATATGAGGCAAGGGTAATGAAGTGAAAATTGAGATTGTAATACTGAGTGGTACATACAGTATCAGAGGAATTAGCTATAAGATTGTAGGTGTTGGGCTGGGAACCCAAGAATGGTTGGGAGTAGCTTGCTTGCTTGCTTATTTATATTTCAAATGGTATTCTTAGAGGAGAGGCAGAGTAGCCCTACTGGCCAAGAAACATACATCTATGTGGAAACTCATGAGTTTGGGGTAGAAACATGCTAAGAGCTTGTGAGTGAAGGAAAAAGGAGAGAGCAATAGAAGTGCTAATGGTTGGGGAGTACAGAACAGACTGCTCAGCTCGATGGAAGATATAGATGATGCATCCTTGTCACAACACAATACACATACAGAAGCAAGAAAGTGTGGTGATGGGGGTGTCAACCATCCAGATATCCACTAGAAGTCTCAATTGGTTAGAAGTAGGGCACCCGACAGGTTCTTGACTTACTTTGGTAACAATTTTATCTCCCAGATGGTAGAGGAAGCAATTAGGGGAACTTCAACTCTGGACCTAATTCTGACCAAGAAGAAAAAAATAGTTGGTAAAATGAAAATTGATAGGAACATTCAGAGAGAGTCACTATGTCATTTCGGAGTTCAGTGTAATCAAAGAGGGGAAGGTGGACTTCAAAAAATTCAAAGAAAAGAGGCATGATTCAATGGCATGAGACTCAGAAGGAAAATGGCTTAAGAGGGTTGAGCAGCTTCCAAATGTTCAACTGTAACTGCAATCACAAATGATCATCTCAGGAAGAAAAGACAGGCAGCACTTAACCAATATGGCTTCACAGAGATTTCTCCCAGGTCAGATTTTTAAAGGACACACTTTAAAAGATGGAAAGAGGGCATGTAATGATGGTCTGTAAGAGAGTGGAATGAGCTTTGAAGAATAATGTCAGGAGAGCTAAAATTCCAAATTAGCTGAAGCTTGCCAAAATAATAATAATAATAATAAAGACAAAACAAAATACTAAAGACAATCATATATTCCCTGTTTTAAAATCACGTTTAATGCCCTATCACCATCCCCATGTCACAAAAGCAAATAAGCAAAAAAAGACAAACAACACAACATCAAAACAAGGAAGGTTTATTGTTAACAGCAGTAGATAATAAAGAAAAAGCAAATCTCTCTCCCTCCTATTTTGTTCCTGGCCTCTCTATCAAGGAGAATGACTGTCAGACTGAAAAAGGGAGAAGAAATTAAACTCTAAAATGGGTAAAAAGATGTAAGATAGCAAATAATTGATCCATTCTAAATGAATTACTGGACTGGATGGGCAAATCCCAGGAAACCAAAAGACCTTGTAGGCAGGCCATGGAATTGCTCTCTGTGGATAGTTGAGGAATCACAAAGAATGGAGAGGTGCTAGAAGATGAGATGATAAATGTAGCATAAAATTTTCAAAAAGGGGAAGAAGGCAGACTTCCCAAACTATGGAACACAGTGATTTGGAAAGATACTCTAATGGATTATTAAAGGGATGGTCTCCAAGCACTTTAAAAAGAAAGTAGTGACCACTAGAAGCCAGCTTAAATTTACTAAGAGTAAATAAATCAGATTGTGCTAGCTTAATTTACTCTAATAGATTTACTATAAATTTCAGATCCATAGCTACAGTTGGCAATCTTAAGATCCAAATGGAGAAATATGGGCTGAGTCACAGTGTAACTGGGTGGCTTAGTAATTGAGTGAACAATACAAAAGATAGTGATTCATGAAGACATGAACCTGGAGGGTAGTTTCTATATGTCATGTCACAGGGCTCTATTCCTGGCCCTCATATTTTTCTCAGAAACATGGATGACACACAGAAGGCAGGCATATCAAATTTGTAGATGACAAGAAACTGGAAAATAAATATGTTGTATAACAGAATCAGAAACCATAGATCAACTGGTCACAATGGCAGGATTTCCGACTCTAAAGACCATTTGTTTTTTCCCTAAAACCTCTGAAGAAGATTCTGTAACCTTCTTCAGAAAAATCATAACATAGTTTAACAATGACCACTTGGCAAGGATAGTGTTGAGGTGATTCAAGCACCAGATGGGTGGTTGAGCTAAATGACCTTTAAGGTCTCTGCCAACCCTGAGTTTTTATGACTCCAACTTTAAGAATCTTTCTTTTTCTGAGATCTCCAGAAGAGATTCCCAGCCTTCCTTGGTAACCCATAGAATGTTTAACAACACTCAAGGCAGAATTTCCTCTTATCTTTGTCTTACTCTTGAAATATTTTCTAATTTTTTTTTCTTTTTATCTTATGTTGTTATTATGTTTTCCCCACTAGCAGAAGTTCTACTAGAAAATGTTATAATGCAGATGAGCATTCTACATCTGGAAAAATTTCCCTGTCAAAATGTTTTAGTAAAGAATTAAATTTATTTTATATCCTCACAATATCCTAGGGATAGCCCCTTCAAGAATTTAATTTAGGATCATAGCAAAGCCATTCAATTTCTCTCTAAAATGACTAAAACCACCTCCACATGGCTGTCCTTCATTTTTAAAAAAACTTTTTTTAAATAAAGTAATAACTCCCCAAATAATCCTCCAAGTCAAATGCAGTTTAAGTATCCTATCAATGGCAACTGAATATATTCTGCAAAGGATGAGATTTCCTTTTTAATAGCAAGATTTTCCCCCACTTACTCATTTATCTCCAAGGCTTCATGAGCTG
Organism: Cebus imitator; assembly: GCF_001604975.1. Classification (NCBI taxonomy): domain Eukaryota; kingdom Metazoa; phylum Chordata; class Mammalia; order Primates; family Cebidae; genus Cebus; species Cebus imitator. The sequence continues at coordinate 5,263,255 of NW_016107405.1, read as the reverse complement.
CAGAAATCCTAGCTTGGGGGTTTCTCTCTCTCCAGGCTTTCTGCATTACTATTTAAGAAAAAGAGAAAAAACCAAGTCAATACATATAATTAGGTAGACTCAGTAGAGGACAAGAGCTAAATTAGGACCTTCAGCTTAAATTACAAGAAAATATTTCATTACTAAGAGGGTTGGCCAAAATCTCCAAAGTCACATTAATGTATTAATTTGCTATTCCACTGTATTTTAACTGCTGATAGCAATGCTTTTTTGTGCTCACAAAACTACAGGCTAAGGAAATCAAGAAAACACACTCTAACAGAGATGTTACCTGTCTTTTGCATATTAATGTCATTTGTTTCTGGGGAGCATACATTATTTTACACATTTTGAGATGAAATTGCTACTAACCTCTTCTTTCACTTATATACAACATAATTGGTCATTTCCAAAGCACTTAATACAGGCTCTTAGTGACAGAACATTCTGAAACCATTTCAAGAATCATGTGTGGATCAGTAAAAAATGCTTAAGCTTTTGCTTAACATGTGTACTTATATCCCAAATTTAACTGCAAACCTAGTTTTTATACATCAGAGCAGTTTCTGAACATACTGTGGGAAGCTCAATGTTGGGCAATATTTACTATATGTTTCTACCATAGCAAAGAGTACCATTTTAAAAAGGAGTAACTATCTATTTATTTTATAAATTTGTATTTTATAAATTATTATTATAGAGGCCGGGTGTGGTGGCTCACGCCTGTAATCCCAGCACTTTGGGAGACCAAGGCGGGCAGATCACGAGGTCAGGAGATCGAGACCATCTGGCCAACATGGTGAAACGCCGTCTCTACTAAAAATACAAAAAAATTAGCTGGGTGTGATGGCACTTGCCTGTAATCTCAGCTACTTAGGAGGCTAAGGCAGGAGAATCACTTGAAGCAGGGAGTCGGAGGTTGCAGTGAGCTGAGAATGTGCCACTGCACTCCAGCCTGGATGACAGAGCAAGACTCCGTCTCATAAATAAATAAATAAATAAATAAATAAAATTATTTTAGAGTATGTAGAGGGATTCCCTTTTAAAAACATTATTTTCACCAATTTACATTGCATAAGTTTTATAACAAAAAAATTTCAGTTGAATTATTTGAAACTCAACTAATGTATAATGAACACTAAACAAAGTATTTGCTCGGATGGAAAAATACATCTGGACTCCAACAGCCAAGGCCATGATGCCAGTTGATGCTAGTTAACCCATAAATATGCAGATAAAAGTCACCAAAATATATTCATTAATCATTTGAATCCAGTGAATTCCAAATTCTACTTTGAATATCATAAAAGAGATAAGACTCCTCATGCTAACTCAACCAAGAATTTCATTAGCTTCATGGAAGATTAATATTTCTTTAAAATATATAAAACCAACTTTGATTTTTTTTAAATAATGATTCAAATTATAATGAGGAGACTCATTTCTACATCAATACGTCATTGTGATAAAGGTTTACTTAATTATTTCAGATTTCTGGGTTCTTAGTCAATCAACAATATTTTATTCGTTGGCATGATACAGAGTAGGTATTGTAAAAGCAGAAATCTTGATACTTAAGCCAAAAAAACCTTCCTACTCAGAAGGATGTATGGATTTTTCATACTTGCATCTGCGGGACGCAGATGGTCCGAGTCACAAGTAAAGAATGTCTGGTGGTCCTGGGCAGAGAGATTCATGTCATAGTAAGTAAGAGGCTCTCGTCCTGTCACCCAAGTATACCTGCCAAGGTAAAATAAGATTATTAGACACTTTCGAAAGAGAAAAGCAAGACCTATAAAATACTAAGCTGCAGAGGAATTGAAATACAGACCATTAACGGAATACTAAAATAGCTTTGCTACTGAATACAAAATATTTTTTAAATCATCTTATTCTCCCTTCAGGAATTATATCAATCAAAAGAAATAAACATTTTCCCCTGTACTTTTGTCTTAAAATTTGCTAGCCATTACTAATGAAAATCTTCCCTAATTCATATTATGAATAGACACTTTCCTAAAGCTATTAAAATTCTATTTTGCCTAATTATTTTGCTAAATTAATTCCCACATAATTTCTATGACATCTCTATAACCATATAGAGGTAAGCTTCAAAATGTTTTGACTGTATAACATATACTGAAAAGAATAACTGTTCAAAGAAAAACTCTAAAACTACACATTTTTGAACATTATCCCAAATCTAGTGCTAATATATTTATAAAACAGAAAAATCAAAACATTTAAGCATAGTATTAAAAAATGGATGCACTAAATAGACTGTTACAATGACCCCTAAATGAACCAGCAAAAACATTTGCTGCTGTCTTTGCTCTCTGAACCAGACCCATTTGTTTCCCAAGCTGTCAAAATGCTTACCGATTATATTCAGCACCCCTAAATAAATTTAGTGGATTTCGCCATACTTTGCATTCTGCAACAAAGAGAAATGCGAAAATGTTACACGTAAGTTCAGTGACACTACAAGCTAATTAATTCAGCAAAACACCCTTCCTGGCCATTTGATAAGATAATTCTATTCTCTATCCTTTATATGGGAAGCAATGTGGGAAAACTCTGGGTGGTTAATCACAAAATGTGGCTCAGGCTCTGGGACTTTGGAAAGTTTTGCCTAATCTCTGTGGGCCTGAGTTTCCTTACTTGCCAAATCAAGGTACATGCCAAAATCAGCTAGTTCATAACTCCTATAATTATTTCAAGGTCCAAACTGATTGTATGAATTTACTTTCAAAACCTTATAGATAAAAGTATAGGCAGAAATAAAACCGCTTTCTGTTAGTCTAAAATACATCTCACAATAATGTTGTACATGACAAGATAAGCTATAGAGTATAATATGCAAAGAGCCTTATAGACTTAATTTGGGTTCATGCTAACACTGATTTTATGATAATTTACCAGTTTGTTTTGCCTTACAGGAAAGGAATAAGAAAATTAATAAGGTTACCATATTGTAGGGAGAAATGCGATGAAAAGAAATTGTTTCAAAGCATTTTAATATCATTTACTTACATAGATACATGTACTAATTATCATACTAATAGCATAATGTTAACATGTACTAATAGATCATATCTTTTCATTATACCAAGACCACAGAAATTTAGAACAAAAGGACTTTAACTTAGAAAAACCAATTATTAGCTTTAAACCTGTGTTATAATGGTAAGCATATGACTAACAAACTACAATTCTTTTCAAATAGTCTATGATTAAGACTTTCTACTGATTCGGAATACTAGATTTTGGATGAATAAGATTTTATCAGAAAATAAAATCAGTTAATAGTATTCAAAACATCTATGTTTGTGTTTAAACAGCAAAAACCACATCCAACAACACATGTACTAAAAAGTGAGCAATTACTGTAGAAATCCAAAGGATATTAAAGGCCACATGGTGATTCATTAGGATTCTACCCTCAGTCCTAGTACATTCAACATCCATCCATCCACTGAGCATTAATTTAAGCACCCACTGGAGGAATTAAGTAAGCCATCAATTTCAGCATACTGAGATAATGGAGAACACAAAGCACTTTGGGAACATGTATGTAATCTAATATTTGTTCAAATAATAAAGGATATACACATAACAGGAAAACATGTTTTCATTTAAAGAAGATGCACTTATTTCTAAATTAGGGCAGGATCCCACTTAAAATTTACTCAAATGTTTATAAATAACGGCCCTATATTTTTTGTCACTTAGCTTAACCTACCATTTAGGAAATGATTTTTGTCCACTTAATTTAGCACCTCTGAATTTTGTTCTTGAGAAACTGAGATTTGATGGCTGTCACGTCATATGGCAGAAACTAGAAAATGATGCTTCCTGTAATTACTTTTTCTCCCCTTAGAGGAATCACTAACACTCTGACTCCAGATCATAGCTTGAAACACACTGATGAGCCCAATAACCACAATCTCTGCCCTCATGGCTATTATAACTAGCTGGCCAACCACTGCCAATCCCTGCTCAGAGAATCTCTTTTAAGATTCAAAGTGATCTTTCTTAAAGCTTCATGAATTTTGCAAGATTTGTATCTAGCATACAACAAACATGAATATAGACTTATGTATAAGGATGCTCGTCATAGAATTATTTACTATAAAACAAGGACATTTGGGGAGATGCCTCTCCTCCAATGAATTTCATCTGAAATATTAGTAAAAAGGCTATGGCAAATATTTTGTCTCCAACAAATACATTATTATACTACATGGAAGGATAAGCATTGTTTAAACATCAACTGACAAATTACAAAGAAAACTGTTTCCAATTAACATTTCAACTCATATGTCAAGATGCAACTAAAATTATTTCTAAACAAAAAATAACTCCAAGGAGAAATCATGTATATACCTAAAGTATTCACTGAGTAGTATCTAAAGATGCTCTTTATTTAGGAAATGTCACAATACAACCAGCAGGGGGTGCAGCAAACATTGTGTAACATTGCTTTTACGACTTCCATTAGAGAACTGAACTTAAAAAGAAATCCGTGTTGACATTGGTGTCACATATGTGTGCTGTATTCAGTTTTTTAACTATCCCTTAAACTTAGAAAAAAGTATCTAAGTAATTATAACAGATGTAAACTGTTCTAAGTGAGAACAAAACATGTAAAGAAGTACCTAAGAAATGTCATTAGGATGCCCTTTAAATAGAAGGTGCACGACAGGTATATTTTTCATTTAAGAAACAAGCAACCTAGAAATCAAACATGAACACATGTCAAAGTTGTTTTGCTTTAAATTAGGTCACAGCTATGTTAATTTCTTCTTTGTCACTCTGTTCCATAATCTTAACTGAACTGCAAAAACTCTTAGTCTAGAATCACTCTAGGGAACATACCTCATAAATATCAGGCTGCCTGATGGTTTAGTGATATGGACAACAGATGTAAATGCCAAACATGTTAGAATATGAAGATTTAAGTCAGGAAATTAAACTCAGATCTCCAGAAGGTAATAGTTTCTTGTTTGTTCCTTTAAGGAATAAATTCCTTATTTCAAATAATATTTAGTTTTACCTCTAAAAGGAATTTTCCATTCTCCATTAACATCAACAAATTTAGTGCCCTCAAGATGCACCAGAAGTTGATTGGGGCTTCATCAAAAGCTTGCTAATATTACTAATAATATAGTCAAAAATATGCCCTTGATACAACAAACATGCTCTCTATACTCAGCAATGCACAGTATAGTCTCTATTCACAAGGGCTGACAGAAATGTTCCATCCTCAGCACACATGCAAGAATGAAATTTAAGAAAAAGGGCAGCAGCAATTATTGGAATAGCACTTGTTTAGTTCCCAAAGTCTGCAGAAGAGATTCACGACTTTGTCATAATGAGATCATTACAAGTTTCTGTGTGAGAGACAAAGAACCTAAAGAATAATGCTTACTATCTACAGCTAAGTACTAAGTCTAAAAGCAAGCTCTAATCCTTTTTTTTTTTTTTAGCCCTCCCTCTCACTATTTCCCTACTAAAACCTTTCATCACAATCATTCTTACTTCATGTACCTTCTTTTTTTTTCTTTTACCAAGTCTCACTCTATTGCCAGGCTGGAGGGCAGTGGTGCGATCTTGGGTCATTGCAACCCCCGACTCCCTGGTTCAAGCAATTCTCCTGCCTCAGCCTCCTGAGTAGCTGGGACCACAGGTGAATGCCACCATGCCCAGCTAATTTTTTGTATTTTTAGTAAAAATGGGGTTTCACCACGTAGGCCAGAATGGTCTCGATCTCTTGACCTTGTGATCCAACCACTTCGGCCTCCTAAAGTACTGGGATTACAGGCATGAGCCACCATGCGTGGCCTATTTCATGTATTTGCATACTCAACTACTCTTCTAGAATGCCCATCCTATCACTCATAAGACCATGTGGTTTAAGCATGTATTGAGTGGCTAATTATGCATTAATCTCTAAATTAGGCCTTGGCTTACAAAAAAAAAAAAAAAAAAAGATAACAGCTTGTCTTAGAGGAACATTTAGCTTTGGCAGAAAAATACCAAGGGTATTGAACTAACTGGCACCCACCTGAAGAAGCTCCACAGAGAGAATAAATATTCTGAGAGAACCACAGACTTTTCCCTTTGTCACAATACTCAAGGGAAGAGAACTCAATTCTCATAAAACAAAACAAAAGGCTCTAAAGTCATAGGGCTTTTAATTACACAGAAAATATTACTCTACATCCAACTTAACTCTGAAAATGTGTTTCTAAAATTTTTTAAAAAGACAGAAAATCCCTAGTGATAGGCACTTCAAAAGTTAAAAATTGCTAATTCATGGCCCAGAAAATTTTCTTATGCTAAAAAGTTACTACTTCTTCCCAGACTCTAAAGCATAGATAAGTACTTTATGACAATGTTATTACAAACAGTAGTAGCAGCAACTTTTGTTGTTGCTATGAGCTTGATTTTCATTGATAATTTCTATAAAGGGGCTTAAAGCTCAATTTATCTACATTCCTTACATAAATTAGTTAGGGGTATATATTACACCCTTTTTACAAAAGTAAAAAGCACACAAAAGCTAATTTCCCTAAGGTCCATGATAAATGAGATTAAGGCCTGGGGTCCAGACTGCCCCACTCTTATCCGTTATATGCAACATACCTGTAAAACCCTGCAACATCATATTTTGAAAATATTCTGAGTCCATCAGTTAGATTTTTCACTAGAGAAACTGTTTTTAAAAATTCCCCTGGAAAAATTTAGAAACTTTTTAATAACACTTTTAAACATTTTAGTTCCAAAGTACAACAAAAAAGAGTGCTAGCTAAAGTTTTACTGGATGTATTATGATAAAATTAACCCCAAGCCAGTCAATTTCTGACAAGTGATTGTACATGTATTTATTAGCTTTGATGTCTCAGAAATGAATACCCAATTCTCTATATTATTTAGATCAATCTAAAGCAATCATTATGAGTAAAACTTTCTATATTCTTAAATAATTAAGCTTTAACTGTTTCATAACTTCAAAATGTTATTTCGAAACAATGATTAGAAGTAATCATTTTGTGATTACTTCTTCAAATCACAAATCACATTTTTGTAGGCAGCTTTCAATTCAACAAATATGTTACTATCTCAAATGCTTTATGAAATAAGAAAAGATGTAAGTAAATGTGAATTTTAAGACCATTTTTTTGGTCTGCTATTGAAGGTAACATACTGCGTTTTTCAAGAATACTGTTGAGATGGTTAAATCTTTCACAGCATCTTCCATACATTTCTTGTTGGTCATTTTTCACCTGTCAACCAATCCTACCAAATAATGTGGAAATTATGAAATAATTTTATTAAATAAGTGTTCACTATCTACTAAAACTATTTTAGGTATTATCACCATTTAACTGGAGATCTTATTTGTACTAAAGCACAAATTTTAGTGGCAAAAGATTTAAAAAAGATGTGACAAACACTGGCTAAGACAATTACTTTGAACACATCCATTAGATTTAAGTGAGTTTACCCTCATTGAGATTATTAGAGAGCAGCCCGAAAGGTCCTTGACATACAGCATTTTGCAGTTTTGCTGAAGGATATATTTGAAATGCAATCACTCAATGGCCTGGATATAAAAGAGTCACTCAGCTAATGAGTAAGCCTGGCTAACCACACACCCATACCTCCAAGTGACTGCCATTCTCTACAATCATATTTATAGAGAAATCAGGTCATCTGGGCACACTGCCAAATGGCTATCCTCTGACCTGAAATTTCCACATGACCTCATTTAATGTTCAATTATCTCTATGCAGTAGACATTACTGCTATTCCCATGTTTGCAGATTATGATACTAAGACGTGGGAAAGTTAAACAACTTGCCCAATGTCACACACAGAAGATTAGGACCACATCTGCCTGACCCCCGAGCTGAGCTGTCAATCACTGGCAATCCTGCCACTGAGCTGTTCCTACATTAAGTCAGGTTAATGTCACTTCAGAAATAATGTCATTCACTGCAGTACAGAATTTTACCAAAATTATTATTTTAATTGCTTAATAATTATGTTAATCTTGGTTTACAGAGCTCATAGAAGCTCTGGACAAGGTCAACTCAATTTTTTAAAGTGCTTAAGAACTTGGATTGTGAAGTAAGACTACCCAATTATCTGCTATGTGACCCTGGGCTGATGACCACCTTTCTATACCTCAGCTTGCTTAACTACAAAAGAGAGATGATAATAATACCTGCTTCCTGGGGCTGTTGTGAGGATTATAAGAGATAATATCATATAAAGCTGATAGCAGACACTAAGAGTGGTAGTTATTATTACTGGAACCAAATGGCTTCCTATGGAGAAAATTATTTGTTCTAGTGTTAATGAGAATTTGGGATCTATAAAGGTCTTAAATATTTTTTTTTTTTTACTCTACCTGAATTTCTTCATCTCCATTGTTTTTATTATCTGTATTCAATCAGTGCTTAAATTGCTTCTAGTCACATAATAAAATTTAAGAATTTAGAATATATACATTTATATAGAATTGTTAAAATTATCTAGAATTTGGAATATACACACACACACACACATATATATATCTTCTGAAGATTAAATGAGATTATTTGTGACAGAAACACAAATGGCTATAAAGTTTGTTTAAAGATCCAGTTCTATGCAAGAGGCTATTAAAGTATCTTAGAGAATTTAAACTTGACTTTGGCAGGGATACTTTTCATGTGACAGAGCACTCTCCACTTTTCCCATTAACCTGAAGAAGGTAAACACTGCAAACCTTTGTCTTTATGGCATCTTATTTGAGAACGGGGCCAGGCATGGTGGCTCTCGCCTGTAATCCCAGCAGTTTGGGAGGCCAAGGCGGGTGGATCACGAGCTCAAAAGATCGAGACCATCCTGGTCAACATGGTGAAACCCCGTCTCTACTAAAACTACAAAAATTAGCTGGGTGTGGTGGCAGGCGCCTGTGGTCCCAGCTACTCAGGAAGCTGAGGTGGGAGGATCGCTTGAACCTGGGGGGTGGAGGCTGTGGTGGGCTGAGATCATGCCACTGCACTCTAGCCTGGTGACAGAGAAAGACTCTGTCTCAAAAAAAAAAAAAAAAGAGAGAGAGAGAACAGGGCAAATTATCAAACAGATGTTCCCACAAACCCAAATTCAGAATGTTTCTGGGCCCTTTTAAATCCCTATTCATCATCAGCTCATAAACTAAGCTGAATTAAGAAATGATAGTGAGAAACATGGTGATGTGGCAGAATATATAAGCAGGGTTTATTAGAAACTGCAAATTTAGGAGGAAAACAGCAGTTTAGCTCCCAAATAAAGCAAAACTAGTAGAAAGGAAACAAATGTTAACTTCAGCCAAACAACCTGAAGTTTGACTGAAGTAAGAAACTATATAATTAACTACATTTCTCCACTGGCCCACAGATAAAGATCACTGCAAATTTTGAGCAAGTCTGCATTCAGGCCATTTTGTACAAATCCAGAAGTTTAAAAATATATGCACAATCTGCCTGTAACCATAACAACCCTTCTCACTCCCCACTCCACCACCCCCATCCCAAATCGTTCTTAGGTAGGCCATGTTTTTCAGCTTCTATTCCAAACAAATTATTCCTTAAGGAAAGAGCTACATTAAATTTTAATATAGAACAATGTTTATAAACTGATATTTTCCATGTAGTCTTAGTTTTTTCAAGGATTTACTCAAATAATCAATAAAATATCATTACACTGACTTTGCCAACATCCATGAGACTTTGTTAGTCACGTTGTATTTCATATACAATTCAGCAAAGGGCCGTCTTATGATGCTCCATGAAAAATCAATAGATTCACCTTGTTATTAAGGCAATAGTCGTTTTATTATTATGAAGGCAATGGGAATTTTTAAACAAGTTTAAGAATACACACTAATAACCCTCAGCTGTGGACCTTCTTGATACTTAGTATTTGAAATGAGACTATGAAATAGAAAGTGATTAAAAGTAGAGATAAATTCAGACAATGCACCTTTTTATTATTTTTCTTATTCAAAAATCAAAATCACTACGAAAAAACAGAAACAGACAATGCTATTATTCCAGGGGTATCTGACATTTCCAAACTAACATACATGTTTGTTTAGCTGAGTCAGCCAACTATCAGAAGCCCAAATATCAAGAAGTGGGCAGACTGAGACCTAAATATACTTAGACAAGGTTAATTTTCATTTTTCTAAGGATAACTATTATATTATGACATCAGATAATAAATGCTGTTATTATACAAGAAATGAATGGAAATATAGAATGCATAGAAGGCACTCAGTAAACACTAGTGGATATTAATATTAATTGAATACTAGTAAGCAATATTATCAAATTTGTAATAATATCCAAAAGCTCAGTCTTAGCCAGGTAAAAGATACAAACAAAAGTGAGAATTTCCACAGGTTATCCTCAGTAAATGAATTCATTTCTTCCATGATGACTGCAGAATCTTGTGTCTGACTAGATCTGACCACATCACTCCTCTGATTAAAAGGTATCATTGGTTCCCATTCCACTGATGATAAGGCCCAGATTCCAGATTCCTTAGCACAGCACGAGCTGCTTGCCAACTTTGACTTCTGTCACAATGCAGTCCCTTTCCCATATGTCCTATTTTCTAGTCACATGAAGCCAATTTTTATTTCTTGAACATGCCATATTTCTCATGATGCTATGCCTAGAAGTCTCCTTTTCCCTTAATAATCCATCCAAATCAAATGTCACTTCCTGGGAAGTCTTCTCTGATAGTCTGTACACTATCTCTCTACTTCCGTTAATTTTTAATATTTTTACCTTTAGCAACACTTTTCAAATTGCATTGTAATTTTTAAGGCACGGCTTTATCTCTAGCATCTTGCAGTGTCTACTAATTCTTTGAAACTCAATGAATCAACACATGAGTGTATGAAAGGCCTGTACTTTCTCCTCTTATAAAACAAGTGGGAAGAATTTCCTAGCTCACTCTCTTCATCAACTCAGTAAACATTTCCTAAATACTTCTTATGAACCTGGTCTTGTATAGGATTTATGAATATGATTTTTTTAAAGGCAAAGTTCTTATCCCCATGAAAAACTCTGTCTATTGAAGGAGACAAAGTGATGAGTACTTTGGGTTGTATGAGGAAAACATACAAATCTATGGAAAACAAAGGAGGAGATCCTGACCCAAGCTGGGAAAAGTGGTTTGCTCCTTGAAGGAGAGAGCACCCATTCTAAAACTTGAAGAATACAGAAGAAGAAATTTTAAAAGCCACATTAGTATTTTTCTTCTTCCTCTCTAGAATAACCCATCCACATTTCATAACTGTCTAACCAGGTTATAAGAATCAAGGATCAGTATATATATAAAAATTTTGCTCCAGATCTTAAGTCAACACGCTTTTAACAGACTCTGCCAGCCAGCCATGAGTAGTACTAGGGACCTTTTGGTACAATTTATTTTATCTTAAAGGGTACACATGTGAAAGATGGCACCACCAGCCAGGTAACAAAAATGTCTGAGACCGTGTATACTCATCCACTTTGTGAAAGGAAAAGAAACCTCAGCAAAGCAAAATATTACTTTATTCAGCTACTAAATATAATAAATGCTGTTTATTATTCTAACGAGGAATCTTGATTATTCTGTCACCAAGCATGAGCAGTGGTGGATAATTGCTACCACTTTGCATCTGCTATGAATACCCCACAGATTAAACGTGCTCTTGTCTGACTTGATTTACTATAGCCTTTGAATGACAAAGAACATCATAGAAAATTAACAAATTGAAAACAGAAAGCATCCTCATTTGAGACCATTTTTATAGTGAATACACTCATATTTTCATTAAAGTCTCCCTTCTCTCTCTACTTGATCTGAATCTCTTGACATCATTTCTCAATGCAATGAAGAGTTCCTACCCTTCCCATTGTCACTATTTTGCTGTCTTAGTGGATGCCTTGATTAAGCCTTATTCGTTATATGAATGTTAATGCTATTCTTAGTGCTGTAACAGCAGCTTTGTTTCAAAGAAATAGTAGACACTGCAAGATGCTAGAGATACTACAATAAAGCCATACCTTAAAAATTACAATGCAATTTGAAAAGTGTTGCTAAAGGTAAAAATATTAAAAATTAACGGAAGTAGAGAGAGAGTGTACAGACTATCAGAGAAGGCTTCCCAGGAAGTGACATTTGATTTGGATAGCGATTGAGATGGATAAATAAGGGAAAAGGAGACTTCTAGGCATAGCGTCATGAGAAATATGGCATGTTCAAGAAATAAAAATTGGCTTCATGTGACTAGAAAATAGGACATATGGGAAAGGGACTGCATTGTGACAGAAGCCAAAGTCGGCAAGCAGCTCGTGCTGTGCTAAGGAATCTGGAATCTGGGCCTTATCATCAGTGGAATGGGAACCAATGATACCTTTTAATCAGAGGAGTGATGTGATCAGATCTACTTAGATACAAGATTCTGCAATTATCATGAAAGAAAATGAATCTATTCATTGAGGTTTGAGAAACTATGGACAAGGAAGCTATAGCATCAGGTTGGGAACACTGACCTAAATGACCATTTGCTAAGTCAAACGGGAAAAGATAACATTAGGCCAGCACAGTGGCTCACATGTATAGTCCTAGCACTTTGGGAGGCCAAGGCCGGCAGATCACTTGATCACAGGAGGTTGAGACCAGCCTAGACAACACAGCAAAACCCCTTCTCTACAAAAGACAGAATAGAGGCAGCAAATCATCTGGTTATGTATGCACCTATGCAACAACCCTGCATGACCTGCACATGTACCCCAGAACCTAAAGTAAAATTAGAAAAAAATTAGCCAGGCATGGTGGTACACACCTGTGGTCTCAGCTATTTACTAGGCTGAGAGTTAGGAAGATTACCTGAGCCTAGGAGGTAGAGACTGCAGTGAGATGACATCATGCCACTGCACTCAAGCCTGACAGAGCAAGCCCCTCACATGAAATAAAAGGGTAAAATTAATAAGATAAGCATTTCCTTTCCCTAGGATGTTTATATCCTCCTTCTCTAACACAGGTTGTCAACTCCATGGGAAAATGAACTGCATTCTTCTCTGAAGACCAATGTTTAAATAACAGCATTCTTACTGTCTTAGTATGAGTAACAATAATTTAGTAAGTGTAAGCAAATAATGTTGCAAACTGAAGGAAATTCCATACCTGAGACACTTTGCCTATTGGAATCTGAGTCCCCATTACTGGAATTAGAATTGTTGGAAGAGTTGTTGTCAACCCCTCCCAGAAGGGGGCGCAAGTGGCTTACTGAGACTTGTTCAATGAATGAAGTTCCATACTTGCGAAAATACCACCATTCAAATATCTAGAACAGAAAAATAAGCGTGTTTATGGTCCCTGTTATCATTTATGACTTCTGTATACATGTTCATAAAATATGTTACATTTATATTAATCTATCCACCTTAAGTACTTAATTTTTATTTCAAAAATTGTTTATTCTAAAAATTAGATTTTAGGAAAATTAATAAAACATTTAAATTCTTAATGTCGTTTTCTCTGCTTAATGCTGGTTTCAAAACACTATAATATCAAGCATGGATTTTAAAAAAAGCTGTTAAGAACTACTCAATATAACTTTTCTCCAAATTTATATATAATATGCAAATAAAATCACCATAGCTGAAAGACACTTCCAGAAATGTACATATATCAGTTTTTGAAATATGACTTATGAAATATTCCAGTTCTTTGCACTTTAAATTCTGATAAAAACTATACCCGTATAAAATGCTTAAGAGTAACATTTGTGCGTGTAGGGGGTGGGGGGGGCGGTGTTTGCTAAGACCTTCTTAGAAAATTACTGGTTTTACAGAACAAAACAATAAGATGTATCCCATTTCCCACATGGATAGCACCCAACCACTGAGGTTCAGTATTATTCCACTTGCAGAGAAGTGCTTTATAAACACAAGCATCTGTTGTACACCATTAATGTTTCCTAGTTCACAAGTCTACTAATTGTTATGTACTGTGAATTACAAGAGAGAAAAGAAATAACTTTCAGTAATGAAAAAACAATGATGCTTACATGATTAGACTGAAGTCAGGATTTCCTAAGCACTGGAAAAGCAAGTGAACTCCCCCAACCCTTCTTACCTGATCTCTCTGCCTCTCTACAGTGAACACTTCCTACCACTGCTCAAAGTGGCTCTCTCCCACATCCTTTTCTCTCCTCCCTGACTGCTTGGTGGTTTCCTTAGGCAGTCACAAATCATTCCATAGAAGAATTTCAAGAATCAATCATATCCCAGAGTCTCATAGGATAGCTACATTTTATAACATAAAATGTGCAATTAACATAGAATTATCTTTATTCTTACTTATTCCATAAAAACAAGATTATCTACTCTGGAATGGACTTTGGGCTATAACTTTAAAACTGATGTTTTCTCTCTTTTGTTGTATTAAAGGTTTCTAAAAAGACATAAGGAACATTTATGCATGACCAGAAGGAAGTATCAATCAAATGAAATGTTTCCAGTCCTAGAATAGGACATCTTGATTTAATCCCAGGTAGTTACTCTTTCTGACTACAGAGTATCCCTTAAATGAAATGCTTGGAACCAGAAATGTTTTGGATATTGAATATTTTTAGAATTTGGAATATGTGTGTCACACATCACACTGGTTGAGCATCCTTAATCCAAAAATTCAAAATCCAAAAGGCTCCAAGGAGCACTTCAAGTGTTATGTCAGCACTTACTAAGTTTCAGATTTTGGAGCACTTAAGATTTCAGATTTTCAGATTTTAAAGTGTTCAACCTATTGTGAATTATCACATGTAAAAACATTCAAGTATTTTCTCTGGGCAGAGAGGGCTGAATAAACTATCATGTTAAAAAGGGACAAGACTAATTTGTAACATTTGTAATGACTAGGAGTGGGATTTCGCATAAAGGAAAAAAGTTCGGGAATGATAAATTTACACACCATGGATCTAAGGGGGCATCTGTAACCCCTGGTGAGTTATTATCTGAACACCAGTTTCTTCAACTGTAAGTGGAAATCAGATTTATTATTTATCTCAAAGATCTTCAATTTTCATACTAACCCCATATAAAACACCTAATTCAGTGCCTGCTGCAGTTGGTTTTCAAAAGTAATACCAAAGGAACCATTTATGATGTTAATGATGTACATGCCTCCCATGGGCAGCCCACCTCACATACTGCCATGAGGCACCCCTCTTTATGCCAGTCTACAATTCAGGTTAGTACAGCATTTTGCCTGTTACTAGACAGTTGGTAGAAAGTACTGGAAATTATCATGACAAAGGGTATACTCATTGTACAGTCCTGACCACTCAACAAAGCCCTAGATTCATGGCTTTGCCTTTATTAAAAGAGAAGACAGACTCCAAAGGACCCAGAACATTCTTTGCCCCAAGTGGTTTTTCTGCTTTCTATATTGTGCAGCTGGTGCACCTGCCAGTCCTTAGTTCATTCATTCCATCACACAGCACTACATGCTCCACACCAATCATAAGCTATGCTCCAGGATCACAAAGACGTGGCCCCTGCCACTACAAGTGTTTGTCACGATCCATAATACCTCTCACAGGTTGCTCCAGGCATGCCTATGCCCATTACACACACACAAACCTTGGGTTTCTTCAGATTTCTCAGTTCCTCCATGAGAACCATAAAGTGTCAGTGCTAAAAAGGACCTTACAGGATTCTGCAGAGTCCACTTACAGATGCAGAATAAGGACTATCCATCAAGGTACAATGACCTGACTAAAGTCACATAGCTAATTAAATAGTCACTTAGCCTGAAGCCCCTGCTCTTTGTCACTATGTTACCAAGGCTCTAAAACAAGACTTTTTTTTTTTTTTTTTTTTTTTTTTTTTTTTTTTTTTTTTTTTTTGGAGACAGAGTCTTGCTCTGTCACCCAGGCTGGAATGCAGTGGCACGATCTTGGTTCACTGCAACCTCTGCCTCCCAGGTTCAAGCGATTCTCCTGCCTCAGCCTCCCGAGTACCTGGGACTACAGGTGTGTGCCACACACCCGGCTAATTTTTTCTATTTTTAGTGGAGACAAGGTTTCACAGTGTTAGCCAAGATGGTCTCGATCTCCTGACCTCATGATCTGCCTGCCTCGGTCTCCCAAAGTGCTGGGATTACAGGTGTGAGCCACCGCGCCCAGCCAACAAGACTTTTTATAGCTCTCTTGTTTCATGTAAACAAACAGATGTAACCTATCATTCCCTTTTTCAAATCTTTACTCCCAAGTGCCCTCTGACACTGTCCCTCTGTGCTTTATTGGTTATAAAAAACCAATCCAGAAGTAGTCTATCAAACGGGACCAGATTATTCATCCTAAGGTAAAAATGACTCCTATTAACTGGACATTTGCTTTATAATAGGTGATAGACCTTCCACCCAGTATTTCTAATGCAGTAATAATAGACTTCAGTAAAGACTGGGTCATTCATGCAGCTGTTTGGGAAGGAAAAGGGGGGTCTTCTCAGGCCTGTCATATCACTGCAATAGTACAGCCCTGCTGTGTACAGAGAACACAAGTATAAAAATGGACCTCTGCTGTGTACAGGGGACACTAGAATAAAAAAGGACCCCTGTCCTAATATATACTGAATGAACAACTAGGAAAGAAAGAAGGGAAGAACTCAAAACCTTCTGAAACTTTAAACACAGTGTTCTCATCTAGGGTCTTAGCATAAGAATCTTTCGCTTATCCTGAAACGTGTCAGGCTTTGGGCAAGCACCTCACAGTGTTTTAAAAGAGCTGCACAGATCCAAATGGGCAGATGGTGTTATTTAAGGTGCACATATTTGGTGTCACTTTGAATTCTTTTCCCTAGTGCATAACTACAATGCAAACAGCAAAGCTCTCATAAACAAATTCAGATTTTAAAAGTACTTCTTGGACATGCTAGTAGCTCAGTAGGCCTGCCACAGTAGAACAAGCTTTTAGTCTGACAGACAACCAAAAAAATTAAAATATAAATATGCATTTCATAGTCTTAAAAATTTAACCTCTCCTGTGCTTTTTTCCTATTCATGCTCTGCCCCTAAGAGGGTGAAGTAAGATAAGAACTAAAAAGTATCAAATGGGTTTGGCATTTAGGAAGTCAACAGGTACCTTATCATTTAGTTTAAAGGCAAAACCCCTTTAAACTAGATAGCCGGGCTATGTGATCTTGGTCGGTTTTCTTCATCCTTTGGGGCTTAGTTTTCTAATGTGTAAAATAAGGTCACTGTAAGCAATCAGTTAATGTCGGATGAAGAGATGGAGAGAGAAAGGGAGGGATGACTAGAAGACTGAATGGAAGGATAGTTGGAAGGTTGACTGGATGGATGATAAAGGCTGGCCTGATTGATGTAATGGGAGATTGTCTAAACGAACAGCAGGATCAATAAAAGGTTTTGTGTTCATTTTGTTATGAAAAAGAGATGCTCGTACATATTTGTGTTAGAGGAAAAAAATCCAGTGAAAAGAGAGAAACTGAAGGTCAAAAAGAGTACAAATAACCAAAAGACATGATGCCAAGTAGGAAGCACATCCCATTCTACCTTCACCACTTCTTGCTCTAAGATAGGAGGAAAGAGAAAGAAGAATGAATAGGTGGAAACATTCTATTTTGGATAGTAGATTGTGATATGAGCATTTCCCAGGTTAGAAGGTAACAGTAGGATAAAAACTGGGTGCATACTGATCTCAGTGGAGGTGCAGGTAAGGTTTGCTTTCTGGAAATAAGGGAGGTGGGGATGGAATTGGGAATATGAGGGTTGAGGAAGTGGTTTGGACCTGTATCTTACAAGGCAGAAGGGCCAATAACTATACTCGGGGTCCAGATTATATTTAAAACAAAGATCCATTTGGCAAGGACCCAGTGACCAACACCCAGAGATCTCCTCCACTACTATTTGACAGAAGCAGAGAAGAAAACTAATGAGCACCGGGGCTGGGAGCTGTGGGCAGAGACCTGTTTCCAGCTGGCCTAAGTTTCAAACTTGTCTCATGTTTACCTGCAGGGAACAAAGATCTGACAAAGGTACAATAAACAAGGCCCTTCCATCAATCTTGCAGACCTAAAAGTAGACCCTTTGCTCAAGAAGCCTAGCTTCTTCCTACTCAGTAAGTCCTCTTTCTTTGAATTGCATATTCTGTATATAAAACATTTCATGTGTCAGGAATTTCTCTATGCCCTATTAACACACTCAAAAATGCTTCCAGATTTCCCCATAGCAAAAGTGTAGTAACTCCACACCAACGCCATTTAACCCGTGAGAAATACAAAGATGACAAAGCTTGAAATTGACTAATTGCTTCTTAAGAATTAAAGTAGACAATGATGTCACAGGAGGATTGATACGGTGATGGCAGAGACTGAAGAAGGAATATGAAATGTCTGGCAGTCTACTCCTAGATAGAAAGACTGCCAAATCAATGCCTACTTTAAGTCTTCAAAAATATATCTGGTGGTAAACAGGTTTTTTTGGCACAAGGGGATTTATCTGGTCTTAAGAAGATAAGCCTAGGCAGCTGGCATGTGTTACAATAATACCTGTAACATTTTTAGTTTCTTTTTTGAATCCTAAAGTATATCATTTTTACCATATTGACTCTTTCAAAGTCCTTCCTAATTTCTCATGACAGATACACATTTTTTTTTTTTTTTACACTCTAGGTTTCTGTATGTTTTGTTTAGGAATATGGGATAGCTACCAAGCAGGTCTTGGCCTCCTGCTTCCTAGATCTCAGCCAATCCCTCCTCAGCCACCTGTTCCCCTAAACAGTTGTGGGGGCTATGTAAACTGGCATTCTGCCCTTTTACCTGCCTTTTAGGCCACCTGTTGCCAAGGCTTTAAGAAAACACAGGGAAGTAAGGCTCTCTTCAAGGTCAACAGCCAATGATCCATCCCCACCTCCGTGTCTCTAAGTTCACAGAATGAGAGAGAGTTTCCATTGCAGCATTAACTACTGAGGCCTAAAAGGGAGGGTAACTCTCCTGAGCCAAGTCATGGAGACCACTGGGAACTGGGAGAAGCCAGCCTGTGTCATTCATCCCAAGACCAGCCAGCTGTCCTCTAGGTTCCTCCTCTAGAGAGTCTAACTCAGTTGGTCTGGGTTGTGCTTGGAACCCATCATTTTTAACAATCTCCCAGATAATTCTGATGCAGTCAGTTAATTCATTTACTCCTTGAATCTTATGTGCATTCACCTGGCATTTTGTATACAGTAATACACAAAAACACAGATACGGTCCCTGCCTTTGTGATGCTTCCATTCTAAAGAGGAAGAAGACAATAAATGATCACACAAATAAAATATAATGATAATTGTGCTAGGTATTAGTCTATGTTTTAGGCTGGACAAAGCTGGCCTAACCCATGGCCAATTAGAAAAAGAAAAAATGCTTCCTCCAAAGAAGGTTGCAGTCTTTCTCCTCCCTCTTCCACTCTCTTTCTTATCTACCTGACCCACTTCTGGGTGTCTGTTAAAATGAAAATATCAACGGCTACACCCTGCTGCTATCCACCTTCCCAGTCAAACCTTATGAGAAGCAGAAAGATGCTGGGGCAGAGGTGGAAATTTAAGTTCTAGTCTTTACTCCCTCCTTACCTAGCAGAGTTACGTAGGCAAGTCACAAGTTTTCTGAATGCCTAGTCCTTAGGTCTTTACTGATTTAAAGTGGATCGCTTCTGAGCATCCCTGCCTCAACTGTAACTACATGACTTCCAAGTCTCTCAATTTGTGCTAAAATGTAAGGTAAAAACCCCAAAAAGGCAGTTTTGTCCCTTTATCCGCCATTAGCTCATTCACCTCCTTCATTTTTGCCATATCTTATCATTAATCTGTTCCACTTAAATGCTCATACCCACAATCAGTCTATGACAGGCATCAATCTACTTTCTTTGCCTGACACGTGATCTCCTGCAGAAGAACATTAACTTTTGTCGTGAACTCATAAAGCTATAATCCAACAAGGCTAAATGAGCCTGTTTCCTCTTATTACCTACAGGCTCCCCAGTCACCTGGCCCCCAGAGCATCTCTCTCATTCTTTATTCTAGAGTTAAGAGGCAAGGTACTTCAGAGATGACATGGCTTGACATTTATGTGCTGCTTCCCACCCCAAGCCTCCAGGACCCCTTCTAATCAAGTTTCCCTGAGTCTTTTTCCACTCTTTGTTCCAGAATCATCATCATTTTGGGTGATCCATATGCATCTATCAATTAAAGTGCTACCTGAAGTGCAGTTCAAGTTCTTGAGATGGATGAAAAAAAGGTGAAAGGAAACGGCAATCTTCGTCTCCACTTCCTTACTTTTGAAAAGAGGGGAGAGAAGGCAAGGCCAGAGAGATCCACGTTCAAATCTCACCATTTATCTGCTATATAACCTTGGCTAAATTATTTAAACTTTGTGTCTGTTTATATTTAGCAGAGTAAAAGCACTGGTACCCACCACTTAGAATTTCAATAAAAATTAAATGAAATAATATATGCAAAGTGCTAAATACAGTACATCTAGCATGGAGTGGGAACTCAATAAATGGATCTTTTGTTACAACTCATTCCTACTCAACTGTCATCTGCTACCACTTTCCCAAAAACATATTTCTTTTACATTTAATCCATGAACTAATTATTTTATTTACCATTCTGATTTTATCTATTTCCTGTTCTTGATTCTGACTTTTAAAAATTATGCTCTGGATGCCTTTCAAAAATAACCTCTCGTACGAACACAAACACACATATACACACACATATATGTACATATATGTATATCTATATACATATCCTGTATCCCATTAAAATGTGTATCGATCCATGTATCACTATTAAAATACATACACACACGTTTTAATAGGAATATAGGAATCTATGTATAAATGTCAACACAGCATACAGAATTTTACGCATCTATCAACATTTTGAAATAATTAAGGGGAGCATTTTCTGCACATATCCACCTTACCTCTCTCACAAGTGAAGCAAAACCCAGGGATTTTCTCCACTGAAATAAACACTGCCTACAGAGGCTGGGATGTCTTTGCTAGCAGATAAAAGACTAACTTGGCAGGTTTGGACTGTGACGACAGGTACAATTCTTGTGGATGGAACTAGACTGGGATGGGAAGGCTTGCGCCAAGCAGACAGAGGGGTATCTTGAAATTAAGCAAGGGAAAAAGCTGGATGGATGGGTATGGGCACAGGAACTAAAATGGGACAGTGAGTTAGTATAAGAAAGTCATTGCTAGCTTTCAACTTGTGAACTTAGAAGTATTCGTGATATCTAATAAAATATATACCTCTTTATTTTTAAACATGTTGTATATTTGTTCAGTTAATTGACTTTACAGAGGAAATATCAGGATTTCTGCTTGTTTTTAGCTCTCTTTTCCAAAGAAATCAAATTTAATTTGATAATTTTAGTCTCCAGCATAGAAATCCTGAGGCCCGTAAATAATCAATTTCCCCAGGGTCAGTACTATACTTTAAATGTCCATGGTAGGTTCTTAGAACATTGCTTAGGGGAGAGCAGTTAGGTAATTTTCTCTCTGGGGTTAGGAAGCAAATTGCTAAGCATTTCTATGCACATAGCTATTTTGCAGAGCACCTGATCCTTTACCTCAATGCTGCCTCTCCCTGAAGTGCACTCAGCAGAAAAGGATAGTGGCTGAATAGAAACATTACCTGGGTTCATTTCGAGGTCTGGCAAAGCTGAGTCCCTAGAGGTTAGGAATGTCAACAAGCTCTACAGCAGGAACCTAAAGCTATCAAGAGCTAGTCACACACTGTAGTTACTTAGCTCTCAGTACAGACTAGCATTTTGATAGAGAACTTTCAAAATGTTCCCACGTGAGACGTTTTCCTTTGCCCACAAAGTTTCCTGTCAGGAGTATCCTCTCCTTCCTGAGAATGTTGCAAGGCAAATGTACCATAGCTCAGCAATGATCATTTGGTTCAGCAGGGGAACAGATAACATAACCAGCCCTGATCTGCAAAGGTGACCATGCCCTAGGGAAATCCTTTTATTGCTGGTGGGGCTTCACCAAACCTGAGTTAAAATGGAAAACAACCATTAGGTCTAGCTTACCAGAATGAAAGGAAACAACCCACACTGAGGTAATTAATTTAGAGCCTGTGAATCCACACCAAGCTCTTGCTAGAATAAAATCCAGACCTACCACTTATACAGCAGGCTAGAAAAACAGCTGACCACAGAGGCAGTAAAACGAGTGAGAGAATACAGGCTGCCTGCACAAGATGGCCTGGGTTCCAATCCTGCTCCTCTATTACCAGCTGTGTGACGTAAAGCAGGTTACTAACTGGCCTATTCTACCTATTGCACTTATGTGTAAGTAAAAGGGAAACAACGTTAGCAATGACCTCGTACTGTGGGGAAGAGTAAATGAGTTAGCATGCAAAGTGCTCTAGATCAGTGCCTGGCATCATCTAAGTGCATAACATTCTTCAGTGACCCTCTTTCCTGAGAAACGGAATGTGCAAACAAAAGCCTACCTTTCAGCATCAAAGTGAATTACTGGTTTCAGTATAAAATTGAATCCAGAGTTCTTTTTTTCTATTTGTTTACTTAAAAAATACTTCAAAGATGTTTTAGAAAGAAAATGCTAAAATATTATTGTAAATTTAAATGATAATTATTAGATGGAGACTTGTAATGCCTTCCCCTTCTCTCCCGACCCCAAACATAGATGCTAAAAGATTGCTATGTTTTGGGCACATATTTAGTAAGAATTTACCAAGCATGTGACAGCATTTTCCCAGTCTGAAGTTGTCTCACTCTGTTTAAAATATTATGGTAGGTTTTTAATCATAAAGCGATGCTGGACTTTGTCAAATGCTTTTTCTACATCTATTGAGATGATCATGTGATTTTTGTTTTTAATTCTGTTTCTGTGGTTCATCACATTTATTTACTTGTGTATGTTAAACCATCCCTGCATCCCTGGTATGAAAACTACTTGATCATGGTGATTATCTTTTTGATATGATGTTGGACTCAGTTAGCTAATATTTTATTGAGGATTTTTGCATCTATGTTCATCAGAGATATTGATCTAGTTTTCCTTTTTTATTTTGTTTCCTGGTTTGGGTATTAGGGTGATACTGGCTTCAGAGAGTAATTTAGGGAGCATTCCCTCTTTTTCTTTTGGAATAGGGTCAATAGGATTGGTACCAGTTCTTCTTTGAACATCTCATAAAATTCAGCTGTGAACTGTCCAGTCCTGGACTTTTTTTTTTTGGTAACTTTTTAATTGCCATTTCAATCTCATTGCTTGTTACTAGTTTGTTCAGACTTTCTATTTCTTCCTGATTTAATTTAGGAGGGTTGGATATTTCCAGGAATTTATCCATCTCCTCTAGGTTTTCTAGTTTATGCATGTAAAGGGGTTCATAGTGGCCTTGAATTATCTTTTGTATTCCTGTGGTATTGGTTGTAACATCTCTTATTTTGTTTCTAAGTGAGCTTATTTGGATCTTCTCTCTTCTTTTCTTGCTTAATCCCATTAATAGTCTACCAATTTTATTTATCTCTTCAAAATAATTGGCATAGAAGGGACATAACTTAAGGTAATAAAAGCCATCTCTGACAAACCCACAGCCAACATTATACTGAACAAGGAAGAGTTGAAAGCATTTACCCTGAGAACAGGAACAAGACAAAGACGCTCACTTTCTCCACTTCTATTCAACATAGTACTGGAAATCCTAGCCACAGTAATCAGACAAGAGAAAGAAAGAAACGCGATCCAAAATGGTAAACAGGAAGTCAAACTGTCACTGTTTGCTGATGACATATCATATATCTAGAAAACCCTAAAGACTCATCCAAAAAATCCTAGGACTGGTAAATGAATTCGGCAAAGTTTGAGGATACAAAATTAATGTACACAAATCAGTAGCCCTGCTATATGCCAACAGCAACCAAGCTGAGAATCAAATGAAGAACTCAACCACTTTTATAGTAACTGCAAAAAATAAAACAAAATACTTAGGAATACACTTAACCAATGAGGTGAAAAACCTCTGTAAGGAAAACTACAAAACATTGCTGAAAGAAATCACAGATGACACAAACAAATGGAAACAATTCCATGCTCACGGATGGGGAGAATCAATACTGGGAAAATGACCATACTGCCAAAAGCAAACTACAAATTCAATGCAATTTCCATCAAAATACCACCATCATTATTCACAGAACTAGAAAAAATCCCAAAATTCATATGGAACCTAAAGAGCCTACATAGCCAAAGCAAACTAAGGAAAAAGAACAAACCTGGAGACATCACATTACCTAACTTCAAACTATACTATAAGACCACAGTCACCAAAACAGCATGGTACTAGAATTAAAAACAGGCATATAGACCAACGAAACAGAAAAACCCAGAAATAAAGCCAAATACGTACAACCAACTGATCTTCGACAAAGCAAAGAAAACCACAGTGTGAAAAGGACAACCTATTCAATAAATGGTGCTGGGATAATTGGAAAGCCACATGTATAAGAATGAAACTAGATCCTCATCTCTCACCTTATACAAAAATCAACTCAAGATGGATCAAAGACTTAAGTATAAGATTTAAAACCGTAAAAGTTCTAGAAGATAACATTGGAAAAATGCTTCTAGACGCTGGCGTAGGCAAAGACTTCATGACCAAGAACCTAAAAGTGCAACAAAAACATAGATAAATAGATGGGACTTAAACTAAAAGACTCCTCCACAGCAGAAGAAATAATCAGCAGAATTAACAGAGTGTCAGAAAATCTTCACAATCTACACATCTGACAAAAGATGAATTTCCAGAAAATACAAGGAATTCAAATAAATCAGCAAGAAAAAAATAATCCCTTCAAAAAGTGGGCTAAGGGCTGAGTGCAGTGGCTCACATTTGTAACCCCAGCACTTTGGGAGGCTAAGGCAGGTGGATCACCTGAGGTCAGAATTTGAGACCAGCCTGGCCAACATGGTGAAACCCCATCTCTACTAAATACAAAACATTTGCTTAGACAAAACATTTCCTTTTCTTTCTCCTGTTGGTCTCGATTTTCTCCTCTGAAAAATGAATGTGGCTTACCACTAAATGACCAGAGTCCTAGCACCTCAACAATCCCTGATTCTCCCCATAGCTTTTTAAGATTGATACATAATAGATGTGCAAATTTTCAGGGTACATGTCATAATTTGATACCTTCATATAATATGTAAAGATCAAATCAGGGTCACTAGAATATCTACCGCCTTAAATTTATTTTTCTTTTCTTTGTGCTAAGAACATTCAAATTATTCTCTTTTAAGTATACAACAGATTGTTAACTATAGTCACCCTAACAATCTGTCAAAGAGTAGGTCTTATTTATTCTATCCGAATGGTATATTTGTATCTATTAATCAACCTCAGCCACGCATGGTGGCTCACACCTATAATCCCAGCACTTGGGGAGGCCAAGGAAGAGTATCGCTTGAGCCCAGGAGTTCAAGACCAGACTGGGCAATGTAGGGAGACCTTCACCACCCGGGTTCAAGTGATTCTGCTGCCTCAGCCTCCTGAGTAGCTGGGACTACAGGCTTGTGCCACCATGCCCAGCTAATTGTGTAGTTTTAGTAGAGATGGAGTTTCACCATGTTGGCCAGGCTGGTCTTGAACTCTTGGCTTCAAGTGATCCTCCTGCCTCTGCCTCCCAAAGTGCTGTGATTGCAGGCATAAGCCAATGTACCCACCACACCCTGTCTTCCTATAAAAATTAGCCAGGCATGGTGACACACGCCTGTAGTCCCAGCTACTCAGGAGGCTAAGGCAGGAGAATCGCTTGAAGCCATTCTAACCATAATGAGGTGATAGCTCATTGTGGTTTTGGTCTGCATTTCTCTGAAGATTAGCAATACCATTTTTTCATATACCCATTGTCCGTCTGCAATTCTTCTTTTGAGAAATGTCTATTCAGATGTTTTTCCCATTTTTAAGTGGATTATTTGGGGTTTTGCTATTGAGTTGAGCTCCTTATATATTCTGATTATTAATCTCTTGTCAGATGAATTGCTTGCAAATATTTTCTCCCATTCTATGGGTTGTCTCTTCACTTTATTGTTTCCTTTGCTGTGCAGAAGCTTTTTAGGTTGATATAATCCCATTTGTCTATTTTTGCTTTGGTTGCCTGTGCTTTGAGGTTTTACACAAAAAACATCTTTGCCCACATTAATGTCCTGGAGGATTTCCCCAATGTTTTCTTTCACAAGATTCATGGTTTCAGGTCTTAGATTTCAGTATTTAATTCATTTTGATTTGATTTTGTATATGGTGATAGAGGTCCAGCTTCATTCTTCTACATATGGTTATTCAGCTTTTCTAACACATTTGCTGAAGAGACTGTTTATTCTCCAACGTACATTCTCAGTACCTTTGTCGAAAATGAGTCGGTTATAAACATGTGAGTTTATGTCTGGGCTCTCTATTCTGTTCCATTGCTATGTGTCTGTTTTTATGCCAGTACCACGCTGGTGCAGTTGCTATAACTTTGTAATATATTTTGAAGCCAGGTAGTGTGATGCCTCCAGCTTTGTTCTTTTTGCTCAGGATTGCTCTGGCTATTCAGGGTCTTTTGTGGTTCCATATACATTTTAGATTTTTTTTCTATTTCTATAAAGAATGTGATTGGTATTTTCATAGGGATTCCATTAAATATGTGAATTTATTTGCAGAGTACTGTCAAATTTATTTGCAGCGTATTGTCATTTTGATGGTATTAATTCTGCCAATCCATGAGCATGAAATATCTTTCCACTTTTTGTGTGTCCTCTTCAATTTTTTTCCATCAGGGTTTAACAGTTTTCCTTGTATACATCTTTCACTTTTTTTATTAAATTGGTTACTAGGTATTTTGTACTTTTGTAGGTATTGTAAATGGGATTGATTTCTTGATTTCTTTTTCATATTATTCACTGTTAGCGTATATAAATGTTACTGATTTTTGTATGCTGATTTTGTATCCTGCAACTCTTCAGAATTTGTTTATCAGTTCTAACAGTTTTTGGTGGAGTCTTTAGGTTTTTCTAAATATAAGATCATGGTGTCTGCCAACAGGCCTCACTTGGCTTCTTCCTTTTTCATGGTTTTCTCTTCTATCACCTGTCTCACTGAAACTGATCTCCCCTTTTCATTACTTCCTCTCATCATCTTCTGTCTACTCCCTGTCCTCTCTGGATATTATGTAATTCCCACTATGTTAATATAGTTTCTTACCCTAGCTCTAAATAGTAAGTATATAGCCTCCTAATGAAAATCTTTTTTAATTAATAAAGTTAGAAACCTTTGGAGTAGGAGATTCATTCCCATACCTTCACCAGTTACCAGAATTTTTTCTGTGGTTTTCCAGCAAAACAGTTTCTGCTGGCTTCCCTCTACCAAATCCTCTCTCAGATTAATTTCCTCTGCCCTCAATCCCCTAGACTGAAGAGATTATCTAAAGCCTTTCTCTTCTCCATTCATTGCTCTAAGTCAGATTCAAATATTTTTACTACTTCCCATTTGGCCAACTTATGTTGTTCCTCAACAGGTGAAGTAGAAGTAAATTTTTGAGATTGTTGTTCTCTTAAGCCAAGAGTTCCTGCCATCCAATAAATGTGAAGTCCAATGTGGGGCTGCTATGTTCTTCTTTGCAAAGTAATAATGGTAAAATAACACTACCATACATTATCACCATCATTTCAGAAGGAAATTTTAACATTAAATGGTAAGGACACAATATCAGAATAAACTACAGCCCTTACATGGAATACACTAGTGACCAGCTTTATAGCTTTATGGAGCTGATCTCTACAGGGTCTTTATTTTTCTCATGTCTCTAAAACACAAGGAAAACTTCAGAGACACATACAGGTGACCAGATTAGTATTTAAGAGGTGCCATAGTACAAATTATCACACATACCTTATTTTAACCCATTTTAAAGAGGAAGTTTAATATGCTTCCCCTCAACTTGGGTTGGTCTTTGCAGCCAGCACTGGGCTTTCTATTTGGCTTTCCACTTATCCAAAACAGGTTTTTAGTAACAGGAGGGGTTCTAGAGAAACAGAATTTTAAGGATAGATTTCTTTAGTTGGTTTGGGGGTTTCTGGAGTTGGATGCTTAATATAATTAGACCCAAAAATGCTAAGGACTCTACTTCTAATACTATGGAGAACACTGACAGTCCTTGATGTGACCTGTCTAGACAGTTATGCAAAATAAATGCTTTGATACTCCTGATTCATCACTCTTCAGAGGCAAAGAGTTTGGCAACTCTACACATAATACCTTTGACCATATGTGGAGAACCAAGGAATATAATAAAGTTGTTTGGTTGCTCCTAAGTTTGCTGGACAAAGTGATGAAAGAAAACAATGAACTCAGGGATTCTAACTCTTGTCTCCAGAAGCATATCCTGAGCCTCGAATCTAAGAGTGCCCTGAGTGAGAGTCTTATCTCCTGTAGAGGAAGAGCTGAAATTGTGGGAAAACAGACATAAGCTCTTATCATGTGAGTAGCTGACCTGCAATGAAAGGTAAATGCTCAGTCTCACCAGGTATCTACTGTTAAAGTGAGGGCATTCATTGGAAAAGAATGGGACTCTGCAACTTGGAATAGAGATGTGTGGGAGGATGTTTAACATCAACTTTAAACATCTTTACACATCTTGCTTTGCTGTGTCATATGGATTTCTGAACCAATGGCACATTAGTTCAGAAATCCATATGACACAGCAAAGCAAGATGAACCTGGATGTTTTCTGAACACAAAAAGATGATCCCACACTGCCACCATCCATCTCCGCTGTTTTCAGGTTTCTGTCTTGCATACATTTCTCCACCTTTTTACTCTGGCTCTTTACAAGCTCAAGCTTCTGAAATCCACCATTATTCTAGGTCCATTTATGTTCTTTGCTACATATGTTTGTGTCCTTCTCTAAAGTTTTTCTGTTTTTCTTCTGATCATCCATTTTTCTAGACATCAACTCTGTAAAACTTTTCTTGTGCTTGTTTCTATAATAATTAGTCATCACAAGTATATGGGTACAGGTATTTAAAAAACCTTTTCTAAAACCTCTTTGCCTCTTTAATTCTATTAGAGTAGTCCCACTGAATTTAGATGGTCCCCATCTGAAGCCACTAAAATTAACTACTTCAGGTATTATGATTTAGCACACCTGCAACTGTTACAAAGATAAGGTAAGAGAGCCATACAAATAATAATCATATTGCTTTTTTGCATTTTGGGGACTTTTTTTAAAGGAAGCAATGCATAAAGAAGTGTAAATTTAGAAAGAAAATATGAAAGGAAAACAATTGTCACAATCCATCTCAATACATTTTAAAAAACTAAGCTATATTTCTACTGATCTTGATTTTGTACAAGATTCCATTTTGATGACTATATTTTTATTTTGAGATTAAGTCTTGCTCTGTCACCCAGGCTGGAATGCAATGGCACAATCTTAGCTCACTGCAGCCTCCGCTTCCCGGGTTCAAGTCATTTTCCTTACTCAGCCTCCCTTTTTGTATTTTTAGTAGAGATGGAGTTTCACCAGGCTGGCCAGGCTGGTTTCGAACTCCTGACCTCAAGTGATCCACCCGCCTTGGACTCCCTAAGTGCTGGGATTACAGATGTGAGCCACAGCGACTGGCCCCATTTTGATAATTTTTAGTTAAACTGAGTTGCATTTATTTTATAGTATCTTAGATTGTAAAATTTGACAAAGAATTATATCTTCCTTTATTTTCCATTTTATTTACAGTTTTTTTTTCCTTTTCAACAAAGTAATATATGATTGCTTACATTTTTTTCAAATATTTCAGAAATCTATTAATGGGGTGGTAAAAGGTTTCTATGAGTCCACTCCCCAACATATAGACATGTGGAAGATAATCACTGTAACCTGTTGGTGTATATCCTTCCAGATTTTTTTCTTGTACATACACTAATATACATATTACTAATCAGCATGTTTTTAAGGGAGAAGGACTCCACCACTTACCAAAATAAGCCCTGATATTAGTGAGGAAGTGCCTGTCAGGGCCACGTAGAACTTCGGCGTTAATGTGTTCAAAAACATGCTCACTGAAAAAGAAAAGAGAGAGAAAGGGAGAACAAGGAATGTATGTCAGTAAAAGCAGCTCTTTCATTTTTCTCTCTAGTAAAATCATTTATTTCTGATGATGAGAACTCTTAGAACCATAGTGAGGTCCCATTAAAATTATTCACCAATACATAGGCTCAGAATACTAGGTGTAAAGTAATATACCTTGGGGGGGGGGGAAGCTAAGTATGAGAAAAAAGAAAAGTTTTAGTTTCTAACTCTCAAAACAATTGTTGAGAATGGTTCTCATGGATTCAAAACCATGAAAGAGTTTAATCAAAGTTGGTTACAAAACTGTTAGCCAAAAAGAGAAGGTGCTCTTACACGTTTTGTGGGACCTGCACATCAAAGTCCTTGATGCGCCAACAAGCAGTATTTCAACCTTAGAATAAATGGAAAATAGCTATATTTAATATATTAGTTATTAAAGATTATTATGCTATGGTTACCCCTAAGAGGGAAGGACAAATTAACAAGTTATTAGGTTGGTGCAAAAGTAATTGTGGTTTTGGCCATTGTATGATGAGTACAAGTTGGGTTTTTTTTTTTTTTTTCCCAACTTACTTAAAAGGCTTTTAAACTGATCATTGAAATAAATGGAGTCAATGAAAAAAATGAAAAATAAACCACTAAGAATGAATGTTCACTGCCAGGCACCTTCCTTTTTTTTTTTTTTTTTTTTTTTTCCCAAAGCAAGTTTACTAAGAAAGTAAAGGAATAAAGAATGGCTACTCCATAGGCAGAGTAGCTCAGGCAACTTCTTGACCAATTCCTCCACTCTGTTCATATCCACTATTCAGTCAATCTGGTTGCTTACTGATTAGAGTTCCCTTATAAATATTTTATACATATATCTAATTCATTGTTATTTATATCTAGATACTACACAAAACTTTTACTATTATCAAATGGGCTTTTTGCAAGAATATTCACATTTCTTGACTGAATCTGTTTGTAGAAGGGAATCACATCCAGTCTGGTTTTAGAAGTAGGGCTTTGATGTCATTCGAGGGAAAGGCATTGGCATCTGTCCTGAGCTCAGCCCAGAAAGCAAAGTAATATACCAAAATGAAAAGAGATCCCAACGGTCACTCACACAACAAATATTTTTCTCTGTTTATGAATAAGACCACGGGTAAAGAATGGATGAATGAATCAGACACATTTCCCACCCTCTAGAAGATCAAGTGCAGTTGAAACACACAAGCAAATGAGCGACTATTACTTAAGTGCATAGATAGGTCCTGGGCACAGGATTTTATGAAAACACATGAGGAATGCATCCCAGGCTGGGTGGCAGGGAAGACGTCCAGGAGACGGACACATCTAAGACGAATCCTGAAGAACAAGCAAGAGTTATCCAGACCAAAGTGGACAGAAAGAGGGATGGGAGCACAATCTAAATAGAGGAAAGGACCTGCCTCGAGGTGCCACGGAGACAGCATGGGCCTTTCCAAGAAGATGCAAGGGTTCAGGAGGAAAGAAGATTAAACAACAAAGACATGGATGTAGAAGGGTGCACTGACTCCATTCTTTCATGCTACCAGATCACCCTCTCAATAAGTTCACCTCCCACAATGCAGCGCACTTNCCAGATGGAGTCTTGCTTAGCCACCCAGGCTAAAGTGCAGTGGCATGATCTCAGCTCACTGCAACCTCCGCCTCCCAGGTTCAAGTGATTCTCCTGCCTCAGCTTCCTGAGTAGCTAGGATTACAGGCTCCTGCCACCACGCCTGGCTAACTTCTGTATTTTTAGTAGAGACAGGGTTTCACCATGTTGGCCAAGCTGGTTTCGAACACCTGACCTTGATCTGCCAGCCTCAGCCTCCCAAAGTGCTGAGATTATAGGAGTGAGCCACTGTGCCCAGCCCCACTGCACCCACTCTTAAATGAATGTTTGACTTGAGGTATTTCATTTGCAATCACAAGAGACTGGACTAACACAATATACTCAGTCAATATTTACACCTTGAACTAAATGGACCCCTTCCAAGGAGGCAGAAGAAGGCACAGAAGTAGTGATTAGCTTAGGGCTGTGAGGTAAGAGGAGGAAGGTACAGTTGAGTTGAGGAGGCTTTGCCTGGCCATCAACCCCCCCCTCCACACACACACAAAAATATAGTGATACGTCATTTCCCATGCAACAGTTTGTGGAAGGAAGGAGATTTTTAAAAAGGAAAAAAATCAAATGCACACAAAACACTCCTAGAGCTTACAACTGCTAGTATGCTTCAAAGGTGCTTAAAATTCTCAAAATTTCCCTCCACACTATGAGTGACCCCACATTCCCTGTTATTTTTCTAAAAGTCAGCAGAATATTCACTTTTTTATTCTGTAACTATAAACATTCATATCTGTACCATATACTTTTCAGTAGGTTTCTGCAAACAAACTGAGTGCCACTGAAATCCATTTGTAAAATAGAGGAAAAGATTTGCCTAAATTAGAAGAGTTTTAGTAGCCCTGCTGTTAACTGCCTAGCAACAAAAGCAAAAAGCAATGGAGATGAAAGATTTTCTGCTGAAAAACCACTGATTCACTGGAGGCAAAAGACTCAAGATTTAATCAGTAATTGAAAAAAGAACAACACTGAGTTTTTTTAAAAGAGATAAAAATAAAGATTCCATTAATTTGATTTTATTTAAGATTATATATCAATAATAATTAAAATTTATTTCTCTGAAATATCCATGTATAAGAAGGTGGCAGAGTTGACAGAAATAATGGTAGGCATTAAAAGAAATGGAGACACAAACAGAAAACAGAGAAACAGAAACAGAAATACCTAGAGAGTGAGAGATACCCATTTAATAATCTATTAATTTATAATCTTATTAAATAATCTGACTAAAAACATTCAGATGTGGCATGTGGCAATTCTGGACATATGTCAACACTTGGTACTTGCCATTTCAACCTATATATTTATCTATGTGTTTAAGGATTATAACAAAGCATTTCCACAGATTAGAGAAGTTAATTTTCACTTCAGCTCCATTAAATCAATATTATTATTCACGCTGTCTTGCAGCCGGAGGCTGGGCAAGGACCTCAATGCCAGTCAGCCTGCCCTCAAGTTCATGCTCTTAGCATCACAGGGGACACATGGGAATATTACCGAAAAGCCTTAAGCAAAAATGGACAAAAGGAAACGACAGTAGCCTTTCATCAGAAAAGGAGAGGAAGCTCTAAATAAATGATACTATAAGACAGATTTCTTAAGCACTGCACTTATTTTTATCTCTGACTTTTATAGATAAGTCCCCTGTGAGCTTGTCATTTGTGTGTGAAGCACTAGAGTGGAAAGGCAGTAAAAATTCTATTAAATTAGGAGGGCTGCAAACTATCGACCAAACTGCCTTAAAACCAAGAAATATCTCGCCTAGTTTCATCAAAGTCATTAGCAATTATTTTTGAAAACATATGAGGGCCTGATAAAGTAACTAAATTTGCACCAGAGAACTGTGGGGTATGTACTTTGAGACATAAAATGGATATCCCTAATATTCTATAGGCACATCAAGGTCACCTCCATACACACTAGGGCTAAGCAAAACCAATGTTAAAAACCAATATGTAACAACTAATCTAGCTTTGTGAAAATAAACTAATACTTTACTAAGGCACTATTTCAATAAATCAGAGGGCTTTTCATCTGACCTGGTTGGGCACCTCTAACAGGTCACCGCTCAAAGAACATTACATCAGTTATT
This sequence comes from Cebus imitator, assembly GCF_001604975.1. Lineage (NCBI taxonomy): Eukaryota > Metazoa > Chordata > Mammalia > Primates > Cebidae > Cebus > Cebus imitator. The sequence goes on along the minus strand of NW_016107405.1, from coordinate 5,229,336 downwards.
GAAGGGCAGCCTCAGGGAATGCATCGCATAGAGTTCTAAAGATGCTGAACCTTCACTTGGCACAGGCTTCTCATTTAATCGATCAGTAAATGTGAAGGAATTAAGTGTGGCACTGAGAAGAAACTAAGTAGGTGGGGTAGGTACATGGATTGAAAATTAAATTACCTCTATGGATCACAGAAAAGAATAGGTAAGCATATAATATACCAGGTTCAACTGTGGGAAATGAAGAACCACCCTAGTGAACAAAGAATTAATACCAGAATGCTTACTCAGGAATCCTGTGGCACAGCCCTATGAAGCCAGGCCACCTTCTGGCTCTCATGACAGTAATAGCCTTCCACTTTTTCTTTTCTTTTCTTTTTTTTTTTTTCTTCTTGAGACAGTCTTGCTCTGTCACCAGGGCTGGAGTGCAGTGGTGCAATCTCTCAGCTCACTGCAACCTCTGCCTCCTGGATTCAAGCGATTCTTGTGCCTCAGCCTCCCAAGTAGCTGGGATTACAGGAATGCGTCACCATTCCCAGCTAATTTTTGTATTTTTAGTAGAGACAGGGTTTCACCATGTTGGCCAGAATGGTCTCCATCTCTTGACCTCGTGATCTGCCTGTCTCGGCCTCCCAAAGTGCTAGGATTACAGGCTTGAGCCACCGTGCCCAGCCTCCTTCCACTATTTTCTTCAGGTTATGAGCAACTCCCATATTACACTCCTGGAAAAGGTCTCTGTAAAGCAGAGCAGACATATAATCCTGTGTGTTTGCCTCCTTACATATATTCCACCTCTCACAAGAAAGCCTTCGAATGAAGAAGGTAAGGCAGCATCAATGCCTTGGAGGTACTGACTAGATAGAACTGAATAAGCAGCATGACAAAGTCCACAACATCCAAAAATATGGGTCTGCTTTGTGCCATGTTCCTTATTAATGCTTTGCTAAAATATGACATGCAAAATAAAAAAAAAAGTTAATAATCAGCAATAATTCAAAGGGTTAAAAAAGAGTCCCTGGGAGAAAAGTTTAGAGAAACTAAGTTATTTAGGCTGAAGAAAGGAAACAAACAAACAATCCAAGGGACTTTATATAAAAGCATTATGCCTGGGACAGAGACCAGGATTAGGAGACCCAGTCTCCAAATGTGAGACCAACTGTGTCATATGTCCCTGAGAGTGTCCCACGCTCTTGCAGAACTTTGGTTTCCTATCTGTTTCCCAGAACTGCTCTGAGGCTGAGATGAAATGTGCATTTGCTCTTACCATCGGTCTATATTCACTGAGTGCCTACCCTGAACCAGATTCTGGGAACACAACAGCTTATAGAGCACTGCCCCTGACCACAAGAGCCTCACAATCCAATGGGTGAGAGAAGCAAATAACTGGATAAGCAAATGGGAAGGGACACACGAGGAAATTATAAGGGACAGGGCACTAAAAGGAATGGAAGATGAAGAAAAATCCCTGCCAAGAAAAAGCATCTCATCTGATACTTATAGGATGAATGGGAAGTTAACCAGGTAAAGTTATCTGTGGTTGCAGGCACTAGGGGACAGTAAGGGGTAGAGCTATAGGGCATTCCATGAAGAGTACTACAGCCCTGGGGCCTGAGGGTGAATGTCCAGGGAAGGAAAGGGAAGAGAGGTTGAGGCACTGGTGGGGAATTAAATATGTGAAATTACTACCTAAGGGCCTGTATACGAATACATGGAATATGGATTGACTAGAGTGAATGGCTATTCTCAGTTTCCATTAGGATGAGACAAATTAGCATGAATCCAAATAGTACTTCTAAAAATTAGGACAGCTGTTTGGTCTTCTCCAAAATTACCAAAATGATTTTTGGAGTACTTCTCTCTACAAGTTTATGCAATGCGTATATGGACAATGCTGCCCAACTAAAAAGATAAATAATAGGGGGCTTTGGTTTACTTACTTTCTCTGTAAATCAAGGTGGGTGAAAATCTCTTTACAAAAAGCATTCATGTACATTTGAGACTGTTTCATTGTCTATAAAATTTAAAAAGTAATACCTATCTTGCATGGTTGTCACAAGAACTAAATGTAATACTATAGATAAAGTGCCTAATATGGCAGGCCTCATCAAATAATATGTATTATAATTGCTGGTTTTCTTTGGATAATTTGTCCTTTTTTTTCTTTTGAAATGGAGTCTCACTCTGCTCCCCAGGCTGGAGTGCAGTGGCATTATCTTGGCTCACAGCAACCTCCCCCTCCTGGGTTCAAGTGATTCTCCTGCTTCAGCCTCCCAAGTAGGTGGGATTACAAGCATGCACCACTACACCTGGCTAATTTTGTAGTTTTAGTAGAGACAAGGGTTTTACCATGTTGCCCAGGCTGATCTTGAACTCCTGACCTCAGGTGAATCACCTGCCTTGGCCTCCCAAAGTGCTGGGATTACAGGAGTGAGCCACCGCGCCTGGCCTGATTTGGCATCTTATATTACTATAGTTGTAGAACGCAGGGGAGACTGAGCTGAATGTGTAAATGCTACCAGTGGTAGTAGTAGCTCTCATATTAGCATTAACTAAGCATCTTCTATTGCCAAGCACTGTGCTACAGTGTACAGCCCAGGAAGTAAAACATCCACACTGTGATTAGTCCTTATGTGAAATATGGATGCCCTACAAAACAAATGAAGAATCATTTAATAAAAAGGTCCTTTTATCTGGATTCCAGTTACTTGGGGTAGTACTAAACTTAAGGATGAATTTGAAAGAAGCCATTTTAGAAGGCACAGAAATGTCCCTGAAGTCTACCATGTGTTCCTAAATCTCTGATTACTGCCTTACTAGTTACCCTGGGAACAATCATTGAGTCACAGGCCATATGGGAACCACCTGTGATCCTGTTCATTCATTTTCTTCAAGTCTTCTTATAGCGTACGACAAAAGCCATGTTAAAGCCTAAACCATAACCTAAGCATGCTGGTTAGCAAATGTTTTCATTGCAAGGGATGAATATTCAAGGCCACAATACCTTCCAGGCCCAAAGTCTGGGCTATTAGGGTGGATTAAGAAATGGTCAGTTTCATGCAAAGCAGCATTTCTGATTTAGTTACTGAAAATGTGCTTTTCCATAGAAAGCACATTACGAGACAAGTTAGTCTAGCAGGGACTTTGCCTCAGACTGTTTTCTCAGACTTCCAAAATGAGGTAGGGAACACACTGGAATAATCGGTCATTTGTATTTTTCCATGTGATAATAGAGAATATTCTCTTCTCTCATTTCATTGTCCTTTCAACCTTACTAACTCCTCTCTTCCTTCCTGTCAGCTTCTATTAAGTAAGGCTGCAACTTTACTTCTGCCCTTGCTCATTTACCCAAGGGGAAGAGAATGAAAAATAGAAGCTCTAATAGCTTAGTTGATACTCCTGCTAATTTCAAACAGATTTCCAGATTGCACAGCTTTTAAAATTTAAGAACTTTTCCTCAGAATGACCCTGTGACAGACAAACACTAAAGTGACTCCAACAATCCCTGATCTCCTGGTATTCGTAACTTTATGTGACCCCTTTCCCTTGAATATGGCTGGGACATGGAGTATGGGACTTCCTTCTAACAAACAGCTATGTAAGATTTCATGTTGGCAGCAGACAGAGAGATCCTTCTTACTGGCTTCATAAAGTGGCCACGTGGACAAGCCCATGGAGCAATGGACGGCAGGCAGCCTCTACAACAGCCATTCAGAAACCCAAGCCCTCAGTGCTACAGCAATGATTACTGCCAACAGCCTGAGTGAGCCTGGAAGCAGATTCTCCCCTAACTGAACTTGCAATTGAGATAGCAGCCTGGTCAACACCTTGATTATAGCCTTGTGAGGCCAAGAGCAAAAGACCCAGCTGACACAGGACTCCTGACACAGAAACTGAGAGATAAGAAGTGTGTGTTAAGCCTCTTTATTTATGGAAATTTGTTATGCAGTAATGTAAAACTGATACCGTCACCAATATAATAATTCATGAAAATAAAGATCAACATTGACATCTCATAATGCTAATTCAGTATGCCAAGAAAGGGTGCTAAGATACACCAACTCTATATGCCCGAGAGCTTCTTTCCCAATTGTTCATAAATAAAATACAACTTCTCTGCTGCCATGACATGCTATTTCACATGCCAGCATGTAACTGTCTTTGCAAATGTGCTAATACTAAAGTAGACACTGAGAGGAGCTGTTTTTTCAATATGGAATAAAATATCTTCATTTCACCCAGTAAATGGTTTTTTTTTCCTAGTCATATTATAAATAGACAACATTTGCATGTTTTTAAAAAATCAGTTATATATCAAAGCAGCACATCAGTTCAATCATGGATTAAAAGCACAGGGCAAGCACTTCTTTTCCTCATTTGTTGTTTCTGCTGCCCCTCTCCTTGCCCTTGGCCCTGGTCTCCTTGGGCTCTGATAAGGTCTTGAGTTTTTATGCATCACAATCCCCTTAATAAATCCTGTGTCATTTCTCCTTGAGGAAAATACATGGAAGTATATCTTTAGACCTATTCCTATGGCAAGAAACCCTCATAAATCATTCTGTCTACTCTTCCCTCTACTCTTGATGTTGCCTGGGCAACTTTACAGGTAGACTGTTTCTGCTGTACTGGGCATCTGGCTCTGCTGAGGAGTGGAGCTGAGCACATGCTTTCCTCAGCTGTGATCTGGGAAACTCTACTGGAGTAAACTGTATTGGTGGGAACAATGCAGTGTTCAGTCTTCATGGCACCTTCTCTCTTGCTGGAGGGAGGCCATCTGTCAACCTTCCCTGATATCATGAAGAACCATCCAAAGCTCAGTCACACACAAAGCTGAATAACCCTCAAGGACAAGTGGAGCAAGATATCAGGTGATCTGTTCCCTTTTAGTAACAGGAACCTTGATAATGAAGATCTCCACCCTGGTCAAGAACAGGAGAAAGACCTGTGTAAAGTCTTATTATATTTTTAATTATTTAAAATATGTTTCAATTTATGTTTGAAGACTATTTTATGAGTTTTTCTGTTTCTCATAAACTATTTAATACCAGGAAGAAAAAAATAAATGTCTGCTTGTACAGAAAGCAAACCTTCCTCATAGTATGCTGAAGAGAAATAGAAACTTTGCTAAGACAGGGTGTTCTAGGCTCTAGGAACCTCTTGCCTACAAGCACACATACTGTGTCTCAAACCTCCAGCAGCCAACACAGAGCACTCAGCACAGAGCCTGGTCCACACAGTACTCAATGTTTGATAAATGATGAATGACTACAAGGGGCAGAATTCTAGGTAAGAAAGTTATAAACATCTCCCAGGACTTCTGATAATAAACTTCATTAGAAAATATAAATCTAGGTCAGGCGCAGTGGCTCACGCCTGTAATCCCAGCACTTTGGGAGGCTGAGGCAGGTAGATCCCCTGAGGTCGGGAGTTCAAGACCAGCCTGACCAACATGGAGAAACCTCATCTCTCCTAAAAATACAAAACTAGCCAGGCATGATGGCACACGCCTGTAATCTCAGCTACTCGGGAGGCTGAGGCAGGAGAATCACTTGAACCCAAAAGGCAGAGGTTGTGGTGAGTCAAGATCATGCCATTGCACTCCAGCCTGGGCAACAAAAGTGAAATTCCATCTCAAAAAAAAAAAAAAGAAAGAAAATATAAATCTGACAAAACTAAAAGTCTTTGATGGTGGGGTCCTTGCCGCGTGTGTGTGTGTGTGTTTGTGTGTGTGTGTGTGTGTGTGTGTGTGTGTGTGTGTGTGTTTCTATCCCTAGACTACATGCACAATCTGAATTTCACATTAGGAAGACTCAATGACTACTACACATTGATACATTGATAAATCAAGATGGTCCCAGATATATTATCCTCTTACAGCAAGACCATGGCTACGTAGAACCCTCAGAAATTAGCCATGCGAGATCGTTATGCTTTTATCCTAGTAAACCAAAGACACTTGTTAATGCAATTTCTCAATGGATCTTTCCAAAATGCATTATATACTTGACTGCACCCTTAAACAGAATGGCCTGAACATATTTCAATCTTTGATTGATAACTCTAAGTAATCAAAACAAATGTAAACTGCAGTATTATGTTAGCATAGAAGAAAGTTTTTAAAAAACTGTTGAAGTACTCTAAGTCATGGTCCTCCAAAAGTAAGCAATCCTGGACAGGGGTGTTTTTTTTTTCAGTCTTTTGTCAACTGATACACTATCAGATATTAACTATTATTATTTGTTATTGTGTAAAACTGCTTTTTCTCCTTCATGTGCTACTTAAAAATCTGTTGTGATTTCAAAGGTGCATGACCAGCTTTGGTCATTCAATGGATATTTATATTCAATGTGTGGCTGGGCAACACATAAAACACTGGTGATACAAAGATGTATGATATATATATAATTCTTATCCTCAAGGAATTCTGGGTTTTGTGGGAGAAGCAGACATGGAGACAAACTGGCAGGCAATTATAATTCTGGTGTTGCTGGAAATATAAAGCTAGTACTCTGAACTCAGTCGTGGGCTGGAATGAGTGGCAGAATATGCATATAGGAACATTTCCTTGAGAAGGTTGCTAAGTAGAGCCCTAAAAGATGTGTATTGTAACTATGTAAAATAACAGATGCGTTTGAGCGCCAAAGGTAAGGCCTTCCCTTGGTAATTATTTGATGCTCATCTGCATTTGCTATACACACTGGCCTTTTTTTTCTTACTTAGCCCTTGGTGCTCCGGAGAGTTGAAATTATTGGATTGCTGAGTTCTTGCAAGGTGCAGTGTCACTGTCAAGAGCTATAATACATGCTCTTACAGGGTGGCTGGGGTGAGTGGTATAAAGGACACTTCCATTTGTTCTTGTGTTCACACTGGATTACTCCAAAAGGCTCTTCGCAGCGTCAGCCATGGAAAATGTGCTAGGACTTTTCCATTATCTTGAGGGGAATTTGTTCACTAACTTCTCATTTACTCTTCCTATATTGGAAGTTATACTGAAAAATATTACAGAAACTTTAATAGTCAGATTTGAGAAGATTACATGTTACAAAGCTGAATACAGCAATTTGTTACTTAACGTGCTGGAACTTAATAAAAGGGCTCAAAATACAATAATTAGCTGTTTGAACAGATAATTATTAAACCTAAAATGCATGGAAATGACTAAGAAATGTAAGAATATTAACAAGCAAAATGGAATAACTTTAGGTAGTAAATTTCTATATTCTATTCTTTGGGTAGTAAAATTCTATATTGTAAAACATCTTTCATATATGCCCTACATTTACTAATACTAGCTAGTTCAATTACCTAAAATATATTTAGCTTATAAAAAATATCAGACACTGAGCTAAACACTGGGGGCAGAAAATAACATGATAATGAGACTGACCCTACCCTTAAGAAGGGAAAATGAGATGGCTACACAAATAACACAGAATGTTTCATAAACATCTCAGAAGAGATGTCCAGATAAAATCTAGAGGAAGTAAACATTACTTTCAGCTAGGAGGGTTAGAGAAGGTTAATGAATGGGATATCCTTCCTTCTGGGCTTAGAAAGAAGGATAAGCTATGAACATGAGATTAGAGAGGAAAGAAGAGATGGTATGGACTCTAGGTAGATATCACAGCGTACATGAAGGAATTGGGTTGGAGAACAGGGCGGACGAGGAGAAGCAGTGGGAGAGAAAGCTGGCTTAAATGCCAAACCAAGAAAAGTGGACTTTATATAGCAGGCAGAAAGAAGATACTCACTATTCATAACCAGAGATGTGACAAAGACAGATAGATCTGGTATCAATGGGATAGTGTATAAAATGTAAAATGCGCAGCTTCAGGAATTATTTCAGAGGGAAGTGCCTGTAATATCACTGGCGAGGGGAGTTGGGCGTATCAGATGTTGCAGACTTATATTCAACAGGATGTGGCTTTTCCCAATGTGGTATAAAGAGCAAGAGTCTGGGCATGTTGGTGAAATGGGGCCAAAGTCAAATTTCAAGTGATTAAAGACAGTGAATAGTAAGGAAATTAAGGCAGCCAACTCAGCTACTTCTATGGGAAGTCTGGCAGTAAAGAGAAGAGCATTTATCATTAAGTGTGACTTAAGTTAAACAAAAGTATAAATGGCACTGAATGTAAGTAAATTATGACTAAAACTCAAACCCTTATTCTACTGTAAGAACCATCAGCCCTTCGAAGAAATACAATACTGGTTCATTCTTACGTCAAACTTTTAAAGATGTACGTGCAATTAATCATTTTGAATGTGTCTCCTTTCTCTGAGATTCTTTTATATATGCCTTTAAGAAGAATTAAAACACAGAGAACTTTAACTGGCATGATTTTGAAACTGACACCTACAAATATGTATATTCCTGTTTTGTCAGCTGAGATTACATGACAAAACAAAAATCTATTTTCTATTCTATTTATTCTGATTTTTACACTTTCTATTAATTTACCTGCTTTGTTTTGAAACCATCTGCTAACTGAAAACTAAATAATGTGCCTCAGAGAAAGATAATATTTTGGGTCAGAGAAGTAGCTACAGGCCATGGGGTAGTAAAATTCAAATCTGATCCTAAGTTAGGTTTTTCTTTTCATTATATTCACTAACAATTCAATGACTAATTGACTTCTCTTTTGAGGAGAAAACTGCCCCACAGAAGGTGGCCTGCTGCAAGCTGTAAGACTGTCTTCCTCTAGATGGGGGTGTGTAACCCACAGAGATAAGAGGCTACAGGGGAAACCAACATACAGGCCACTATTTTAGTATTCAACAGCTCCAACTGCGTGATTGTCCAAAATAAGCCCTTGGCCTTATCATTTTCAATTCCAGTTAACTATACTTGGCTTTATATTTGTACCTAGTGACCAGTCGTTATTCCAGAAGGCAACTAAAATTATCTCCTTAGGTCCTGGCCTGTGAACTGTGGTTAATCACAAAGGCACCTGGCTTTACATAATGTCTATGGGTAACAGTCAGTGGAAACTGAAGCACTGATATTTTCTAATATTGGAAAGCCAGTTTAAGATGCATTTAAATTCCAGGTACTTTTCATTACCACACAAACCTCAAGCTAAATTCATCCCTAATAAAAATGCTCCTATCCCCTGTAAATGGCCTTTTCCCCTCTTAAATATCTATTCTTATTATCTCAAATAGTGTTCAAAATGGTCATCCCTCACGGTGAACAATCTATTCATCTGTGATGCAGAAGAAAAAAGAAAGAAATTTCATGTTTTTAATTAGCAACTGTCTAATGCCTAGATCCTTAGAATCCAGACAGTGGTTCTTCAAGTGGATCGGTAGTTGGTTAAAACTCAAGGTTAACGAAGCTACAGTCCTAGGTTTGAATGAGTCAGTCAACCTCACACCAAGAAGTCCTATTCCACAAACTCAGACGGTACCTCTGGCCCAGCTGTATTACAAACGAGTATTACCACTGGAAGGCCAACCACCATGTTAATATAGAAACAAACAAATCTATATCCCCAAAATGGATGGGGATTGCTTTTGCTTTTCAAAGTTTTTTTCCCAAAACATTTTTTAAAATACAGAAAATTAAAACAAAACAACAAAGACATTCCTCCCAGCCCAGGAAAGAAAAGAAACCAAAAAAAA
>NW_016107405.1:5216968-5219657 GCF_001604975.1 Cebus imitator | reverse complement strand
AGGGAGGGAGGGAAGGAGGGAGGGAGGGAGGGAGGGAAGGAGGGAGGAAGGGAGGGAGGGAAGGGAGGAAGGGAGGAAGGGAGGGAAGGAGGGAGAAAAATCAGTACATCGCAAGAAAGATCAGCACAAGTACTGCTACTGATAAACTGCACAGGCTAAGCAATTATTAGTAATAAGTGCTATGAGAAAATCACACAAACTAACAAACATAGAGGCTAAAACACAAAGAAATATTCAACATAACTACTCAATAAGCAAATATGGTAAGTGATTTGCAAAAATGCCACCTTTAATAGAATTCAGATCATTATTCAGCCATATTTTAGATACCTGTTTCAATTCAACAAACGCTGTGGAGAGAACTAATATTTACCAACTGACCGTCTATTGAGAGCTATTGTGTCTAGCGCTGTTTTGGGTGTTTGAGGTACGTATTTTACCTATTGATTCCTACCACAGCCCTGTAAACGTATCAGTTTTCCCCATTTTACGAGGATGAAACTGAGATTAAATGACTTGTCCAAGGACATGCAACTAATAGGTGGCTGAGCCTTGACTTGAGCATAGCTCTGCCTGATTTCGACTTCTTTTGGGTAACTGAGAGTATATCTGAAGGGACAAAACAAAAAGAAATGCTCAGGTTTCAAATTTGCTGTTCGAGGTTTCCACTGTTCACTGCCTGTTCTGAAATGGCAATCTGGGGCCTGCTCCAAGGCTCTACAGCTGGCATCAGGGAGCCCTGTGGGCCCTGACAGCAAGGGGCTGCCCCAAACCACAACCTCAGTCTAGGGTACACGGGCGCTGGAATGATTTCCTCTGGACTTGAGGGTGAAGGGGATGGTGGCTGATTGCTGAGCCATTTTTATTACCACACAAACCTCAAGCTAAATAGCTGTGACTCTTCTCTCTCAAGGCTATCATTAGCAAAAAGGAAGATATCTGCATATTCTAATAGTTGTTTTAGTCTGTCTCTTGTTTATCTTACTATGTGATCAAAATAAAATCCGATGCAGTTATTTCACACCGAAAGCAGCAGCACCATCTAATGATCAGGACAGAAGCACTGACACTGAAAGATCTGGTTCCCTTCTCTGATTCCTTGTTGGGCACCACTCATTCCTCTTTATTGAAAATTACTGTGTGAATATTTTCTAATGTCATCAAATGCTCTTTAAAAACATGATTTTGGCCAGGTATGGTGGCTCACACCTGTATTCCCAGCACTTTGGGAGGCCATGTGGGCAGATTACTCAAGGACAGGAATTCTAGACCAGCCTGGCCAGCATGGCAAAACCCTGTCTCTACTAAAAACACAAAAAAACTCTCCAGGCATGGTGTCACAGGCCTGTAATCCCAGCTACTCGGGAGGCAAAGGCAGGAGAATCACTTGAACCTGGGAGGCGGAGGTTGCAGTGAGCTGGGATCGCTCGACCGCACTCCAGCCTGGGCAACAGAGCAAGGCTCCATCTCAGGAAAAAAAAAAAGAAAAAAAGAAAAGCCAACAAAAAACATGATTTTAATGGCTGCATAATAATATTCCCCCTTGAAGACTTTGTATAATTTATGTAACCACTTGTGTAATTGGAAATGTAGGCTGTTACTAAATTTTTTTGTTATTTCTAATGTTATTATAAATGACAGTGACTATCTTTACACATAATGCTTTGATGGCATCTCTATTTCCTTAGAATGAATTCCTGGAAGTGCTATTAATGAGTGAATGGTTACAAGCACTTTATTTATTATTATTATTTTTTTATTTTGAGATGGAGTCTCACTCTGTCGCTCAGGCTGGAGTGCAGTGGCACAATCTGGGCTCACTACAACCTCCGCCTGCCAGGTTCAAGTGATTCTCCTGCTTCAGACTCCCGAGTAGCTGGGACTACAGGTGCATGCCACGATGCCTAGCTAATTTTTTGTATTTTTAGTAGAGATGAAGTTTCACCATGTTGGCCAGGTTGGTCTCGAATTCCTGACCTCAGGTTATCCACCTACCTTGGCCTCCCAAAGTGCTGGGATTATAGGTGTGAGCCAGTGTGCCCAGCCAAGCACTTTAAAGTCTTAATTGACAATGCCAAATGACTTTCCAGAATGGTTGTGCCACTTTCCACTCCCATGGTATTTGAAGGCACCTGCCTCATCAAATTGAGAAGTTCATTTACCCGGGGGAGGAAGGGAGAGAAGGGAGGGAAGGGAGAAAAAGGAGGGAGGGAGGGAGGGAAGAAGGAAGGAGGGAGGGAGAGAGGGAGGGAGGGAGGGAGGGAGGGAAGGAAGGAAGGAAGGAAGGAAGGAAGTAAGTAAGTTTGGTTATTTCTCTGATTACCAGCTATGCTTAAAAATTTTATGTCTATTTTTTCTAGTTTTTAATGCTTTGGGGAATTACTGGTTAATGTTGTTTGCCTTTTTTTCTATTGGAATGGCACTAATTTATAAAAGCTCTTTAGTAAGTATGTTAACCTCTTATCTGTCATAATCGATGCAATTTTACCATTTTCTTTTAATTTCCTGAGTTTTATTTCCAGAATTTTTACACTTTCTATATAAAAATTGGGAGGAACAGCTTACTAGAACGAAAACCTCGGGCCGGGCGCGGTGGCTCAAGCCTGTAATCCCAGCACTTTGGGAGGCCAAGGCGGATGGATCACGAGGTCAAGAGATCGAGACCATCCTGGTCAGCACGGTGAAACCC
>NW_016107405.1:5208652-5216877 GCF_001604975.1 Cebus imitator | reverse complement strand
GCACTCCAGCCTGGGTAACAAGAGCGAAACTCCGTCCCAAGAAAAAAAAAAAAAAAAAACCTCTACAAATAATTTGCTAGAAAGTAGATTTACTAGAATGTCCCTTTCTATCTTTCAGCTATCTTTGATGTAAAAAGCAGAACGGACACTTTGAGAGTACTCGATAGCATGCAGAAAAACAAAAAGAAACTACTCCATTGAAAACATGGAGTTTCACAGTGCTCTAGGGAACTGCATAGCAAATGGTCATCGCACACATGCACAGACACTAACCATAAATATTGTTTGCTAACAGAAGGGAGAATAAGCAGAGAGGCATGTCATTATATGAGATGACATGACTACTAGTTTAAATGTCTCCCCAAGAGTTGAACAATGGAATACAGGGAGGGGAACATCACACACTGGGGCCTATCAGAAGGTTGGGGGCTAGGGGAAGGGCAGCAGGGGGGTGGGGGCTAGGGGAGGGATAGCATTAGGAGAAATACCTAATGTAGATGATGGGGTGACAGATGCAGTAAACCACCATGGCACATGTATACCTATGTAACAAACCTGCGCATTCTGCACATGTACCCCAGAACTTACAGTATAATAAAAAAATTTAAGTTGCCCCAAAACTGAAAAACAGACACAAAACAAAGAAATCATTAAAATATTTTTCAACTTCATCACAAGCAAAACCAGATACTGTATAGAAATGATGGAATGTAACATGAGACAGACCAACAGTTGCAGAGAAAATAAAACAAGAACCTAGCTGATGAAAAGAAATATTTAGAAAAAAAAAATACAACTTGCAGAGTATTGGAGTGTGGTTTTACTACAAAGTCTACCTCAGTGTAGTATGAAATGTAACCTTTTTCTCTTCTGTCACAGAGCGCTAGTGACTTTTGGTGTTTTCCCCCCTTCCTTTCTTTTTTCTTGTACAGAAACAATATGTATTCGCCTATTATTTTCCCTTTCTTAGGAACAACCACAAGGACTTATGCATTATACAGATAGACACACCAAATTACAGAGAACAGGTATCTACTGCTCTAAAAACCAGGAAATAGAAAAAATGACAACCTAAAATTGATTTGCTCCTACCACTTTTGAGGAAAGTGAAAACAAAAAATATAATTTTATTCTCAAATTAGGATAAAAAACAGAATGTTCCCTGGTTCCTAAGAAATTTTTTAAAGCTTCCATATAGTCACAATTTGTAATGGTTGAAAGTTATTATTGGTACTTGAACGTTACTTCGTCCCACAAATAGTAACAAACAATAATAATGGTAGCAAACACTCATAGACTCTTCATAAAATAACCTGCAATAGGCTAAATGCTTTACATTGTGTCTTAGTAAATTTTCTCAACTTTGTTATTATCCTGCTCATATTTAGAGATAAGAAGTGAAAATTAAATCACTTCAGTCACTTGTCCAAAGTCACGCAGATAGACAGTGGCAGACTCAGGATATGAATTCAGGTACGACTGGCTCTGAAGCCTGAGTTCTTAAGCATTGTTCTAAGGGCTTCTTACACTGGAAGGATCCCACAGCAGCATTCACTTTGGGTTCACATAAAGCCTGTACCCAAGCATGTGTTCACAGGTGTTTCCAGTCAGATCATTTCTTTCCATCTGTGCTGCCCTCAGTGGTCCAATCTTCCTTTCTCTTACCTGGATGATCGCATTTCCCAACCTGTCTTCTAGATGCCAACTCTCAGCACTTAGTATAACCCATCCTCTACACTGCCACCTGAGTCATCTTTCTAACACACTGGAATTGGTATGCTCCAGCTTGAAGATCACTGACACAAAGCATGACTAAAACAGATGAAGAAACTAATACCTAAAGATGGTAATTTCCCTAGGTCATTTTTCTAGGGGTTGGAAAATCTGCTGATTTCTTAGCTTGTGCCTGAACTATAGTTTACTATATAGTGTTAAAGAGTAGCATTTTTGCTACTGAATTTAGAATCTCAAACTCAAATATTTGGATGTCTATGATATTTTACCAAATGCCTATGTCCTCTACATATATCCTCAAATAATTCTACAGCTTCCTCTTTCTATTATTGTTGATTGTTAATAAGGAAAAGATGGGGGGGTGGAACCAAAGCCAGGAAGTTGGCAACCACCAGCATGCCTGACAGTGCTGCCTCCATATGCTCACAAGGAAATCTCTGCACCTGGCCTAGCTTCTGTGCTGAGCCACAAAACAAACACAAATGCTTACTTTTTTTTTCCTTTCTTGAGAACTGAGAGAATACATACTTTGTATACAATCATATATAAAATATGTCATAACTCTATATTATTTGCTAATAGTTTTATATATAACAGCTTTAATCCCCTAATAAGATTAAACAAAAACCCATTCCTATATTTTTTCTAATTATTCTATGTTCTTATTAAAATGGCAGAGCACAGTGGCTCACGCCTATAAATCTCAGCACTTTAGGAGGATGAGGCGGGCAGATCACCAGAGGTGAGGAGCTTTGAGACCAGCCTGGCCAACATGATAAAACACCGTCTCTACTAAAAATACAAAAAATTAGCTGGGTGTGGTGGCGGGTGCCTGTAATATCGGGAGGCAGAGACAGGAGAATCACTTGAACCCAAGAGGCAGAGGTTGCAGTAAGCCAAGATTTTGCCACTGCAATCCAGCCTGGGTAACAAGAGCAAAACTCTGTCAAAAAAAAATATATATATAATATATATATATTAAATATTTATGTATTATTTATATATAATAAATATATTTTATGTGATATATATATATTTGTATGTATATTTATATATTATATACAAAACATATATTTTATATATATATATATGTATATATATATATATATATATATATGGCATGATTGTGGGCACCATCTGTAATCCCAGCTACTCTGGAGGTTGAGGCAGGAGAGCTGCTTAAACCTGGGAGGTGGAGGCTCCAGTGAGCTGAGATCATGCCATCTGTGCTCCAGCCTGCACGAAAGAGCAGCCCTCTGTCTCAAAATAAAATAAAATAACAGAAAAATGGAAGGTGTTCAATAGCTGACCAGTTCCTAACTTTCTAAATTGACCTGAAATTTATTCTGTCACTAGATATGTATGGTATTACATGACTATTTAAACCAACACACCAGACTTGTCTACATCAGGGATAGGAAAATGAAGCCTGCAGGCAAAATCCAACCCACTACCTGTGTTAGTAAATACATTTTATAAACACAGCCGTGCTTGTTAGTTTATGTATTGCCTATGGCAGCTTTCATGCTACAATGGCTGAGTTAAACAGTGTACAAACTGTACAGCCTGCAAAGCTGAAAATATTTACTATCTAGCTCTCTACAGAAAAGAGTTTGCTGACCCCTGGTTTACCTTAAATAAAAGCAATGCTTCTCTGGTATTTTCTACTAAAGTCCTTCTAATGGCAGAAGAAAATAAGAATATATTTCGGGGAGTTATGAGCCCCGCTTTAAAAGCAAAGGTTTAAATGACTGTTTGCCCCTTTACATCATTCGGGACATCATCAGTATCCCAATGACGTTGCCATTCCTCAAAGCTTTATAAAAATTATAAATGTAGCCTAGCTTAATTTCTTTGCAATATTCTCAACTCTGGTAAATATTAGTATTTCAAAGGTAGATTTTTACTTTTAGTAACATACAAAATTTGAATAGCCCAAACTAGTACCAGCATTAAGTAGCCAAATTGGGTATTTCTGGGTTAATCATGTATAAACTATGACTGCCTATTAATGAAGTGGCTATTTCTAGATGACCACTGAACTGGTTCAGGTATCAAGTGTGAGGGTAAAATTTTGTGTCAACTTGTGTAGAATACAGCCCCTAGTTATTAAATCAAACACTAAGTATTGCAGTGAAGGAATTTTGTAGATGTGATTAAAATATTCAATCAACTGACTTTAAGTAAAGATTATCCTAGATAATCTGGGTGGGCCTGGTTCAATTCCATTCGAAAGCCTTAACAGCAGAGCTGAGGCTTCTCTGATAAAGAAATTTGACCTGCAGACAGCCACTCCAGCTTGCACACAAGAGTTCCAGCCTGCCCTTCCTGATTAACGGCCTGCCCTACCCATTTCAGACTTGCCTAGCCAGCTCCCCAAATCCTGGAAGCCAACTCCTTGCTTCTCCATATCCCTCTCTCTGCCCCCACCTATCCCTGACACCCCCACTGTGTGTGCATAGTCTACCGATTCTGTTTCTTTAGTGGAACCCTGGTATATCAAGTCTAAAAGGTTTCAAAAATAATTTTAGTCATCTTTTACAATTGGCATTTTAAAGAATATCAATTCCTTGGATTAAAAATAGCTAGCTAGATATGAAACTCATTACAGTACAATCACTCCCTATTACATCTGAATTCCTCATTTCACTCTGGCAAAACATAAATTCTAAAAGAATAAAATCATGTTAAACAAAAACTACTTGAAACCATAGAGTACTAGTTTCATTTCAGGTGTCATTTAAGTCATAAAAATCATTATGTCTCACATAAACTACAGTAGTAAAAAGATAAATGAAATGATTAAAATTTCTGCTACAGGTATGCCAAATCACACTTAAAATAATTTCTATAAAAATTCTAAAGGAAATGATTAACACATTAAAAAAAAATTAATAAATTGTGGAGAGGCATCCAAAGGTTTCCTGGGTCTAAAACTTCAAAAAGATGAATAATTTGAGAAGCATTTTAAATTGAAGCATTCAGACCTGCCGTGCATATATTTTTATCCTGGCCTTAATGAAAATTAGTAAGAATGAGAAGAATCTCTTAGGGCCACGTCAGGTACCTACTATGAGCTCACTAAACAGTAGCTATTATAGTTTCTACATTTTAAAGTCAAAATTTTATTCTAGTCCTATAACTATTGTTCTAATTAACATTTGAGGCAGTATCCTTTTACATTTTCAAGTTACGATAATTCTTTTGCTTTTATTTTGAAATAAAATAACTAATACAATTTATTTTCTCTTCCTAGAGTGAGGTCAGCTAAAAACAAGAAAGAAATTTAAAGCATCCAGAGAAGTCATCACATTCTTTTTCTCCAAGAAAATCTAGTTTTGCTTGTTTTCTTTGTATCCCACAACACCTGTGTTTGACTATGTTTTTCACTTTGGATTTGGATTTTGGTGTGAAATACACAGTGCCAAACACTCAATGGATATAAAACTCAGTCACATAATCAAGGGTGGTATTAAAATATGCATAATAGGATTCCTCTGCACAAATATGCTGATTATTAACATATATTCAGCCACAAAATTTAAGTACTTTAAATGCAGAATGTTTACAGCTAAAAGAATTAATTAAAAGCCTGAAATTTGGAATCTTCAAATTTACTTGCTAAAGTCATTCTAAAAATCTGAAGGGATCTTGCTTATCCACTTAATCAACCCCATAAGTTTGTACATGTGAATTAAGCATATTTTTGTTGTTGTTTAAAAATCAGTACACATGGCCGGGCGCGGTGGCTCAAGCCTGTAATCCCAGCACTTTGGGAGGCTGAGGTGGGTGGATCACGAGGTCAAGAGATCGAGACTATCCTGGTCAACATGGTGAAACCCCGTCTCTACTAAAAATACAAAAAATTAGCTGGGCATGGTGGCGCGTGCCTGTAATCCCAGCGACTCAGGAGGCTGGGGCAGGAGAATTGCCTGAACCCGGGAGGCGGAGGTTGCGGTGAGCCGAGATCGCGCCATTGCACTCCAGCCTGGGTAACGAGCGAAACTCGGTCTCAAAAAAAAAAAAAAAAAAAAAATCAGTACACATGTAGGAATTTAGCCTAAGGAGATAAAAATAGATATGTACAAATACTCACCTTCAAGAATATTCAGCAAAAATATATATTATTTGCAAAAGCAAAAATAAAACTAAATATGCAACAAGAAAAATTGTTAAATATTAAGTATCTTTAGGATAGGATAGTATGCAACTATTAAAAATCAAGTTATAAATGACATGGGAAAATGATCACTCCATTTTAGTTTAAAAAGCATATTATATAAGTGTGTATAGTTTGACATCTTTTGTTTTAAGTATATAGATTATACATTAGCTATGTGTATAGATACATAAACATATACAGTTCCTGTATCACATACATCACTGAAAAATTGAAGGACAAACATTCCAATAGTGCTCACTTCTGAATGGTGGAATTATGAGTGATTTCTTCCCTACTGACTTGAAATTTTCTACTATATGTGCTAGTGGTATATTTTAATCAGTGGGAGAAAAGGTTTCTAAAACATGACATAAAACTAGAATCCATTAGGTAGTTTACCTTTGGAGGACAGAATTACCTGGAACTTTTATGTTACAGTTTTTATATTCACGCTAGTCTTAAATATTTTTACACACACATTTGTTTTATTTTGGTAACAAATAAAAGCATATATAGCTTTAAAAACAACCAATACATGCTATTTTCTAAAGCAAAAATTTAGGGAAATTTTTAAAAGAATATTTCAATTTTATTTTAGTTAAAACAAGATATTTAAGAATAAGTTGACAGAATAATACCAGTAACAACATCAAGAATAAAATCCTTCTATCTTAAAAAGTTTTTCTAAAAGAACCAATGAGAAAAAGTTTTCATATGTTTATATGCAATCTGAATTCTAGTTTTAGAAAGATGGTACATGAACATGAAACAATTTTTACTGTTTGCTACAATCACAAAATCCTGTATGAAGTTATAGTTGTCGCTCAGTATCCATGGAGGACAGGTTCTAGGAATTCCCTCACTCTGTGGACCCCAAAAGCAGAGGACGCTCAAGTCCATTACATAAAATGTCATAGTATTTGCATATAACTTATGCATATCCTCCTGTATAATTTAAACCATATCTAGATTACATATAATAACTAATACAATGTAAATCCTACATAAATAGTTGTTTTACTGTATTGTTTAGATAATAATGAGTGAAAAACAAATGCTGCAGATGTTTAGTAGAGACGCAACCATGCATTTTTTTCACAATGTTATTTTCAATACACCAATGATTGAATCCGCACACGTGGAGCCTGCAGATACAGAAGGTGGACGGCATTTGTTTCAGTGCATTTATTACTATATATGAATAACACATAGATTTATTCAAGAACCTAAAAGAGAATGAGAGCCACTTAGGAAGACAGCAACTCTGATTTACTATGAGCAGAATGCGCCAAGCACTATCCTCGATCCATCAGTGTCACAGTGAGCTGGTGTTATGACTTAATTGTTGAGTTACAGCTAATTATAAGGCAAATGAAACACTAAAAGAGAATTCACCCCAACCAATTAACTAACAGAGTCATTATTAATTGTACTGGAATGTCCTACATATGCTAATTCAATCTTTATCACCCATAAAGACATTCATACAACCATGACTCATTTTGTTCTATCCTTTTTCAAGCTTTATAATGATACAAAATGACCCTGATGCAGAGCATCTATCTTGCTACCACGTAGCTGACATTCAGCTGTGTTCAGCTGTGTCCAGCTGGACATAAATTTCTATGCCTCACTCTGGGTTTTAAGCAGTTACTTAAAATTGCATGATTACTGCATAGTAATAAATTGATAATAGCATAATAATTACATTAGAAAGAATGAAAGTAACATGTTAACTTGGATTCACAATGCTTACATTATAATCCAATACATGTTATTAATCTGTTTCACCAGATGGAAGGATCAATTAGCAATTAATCAGCAATGCTCCTAAAACTAAGGTTGTAAAAATACAATTACAGTTTTTGAAATCTTTTCTTTTCTATTCTACTGTTAAATTGTTTAAATGCCCAGCTGCACTTTCTCAACATCATGGAGTTACAAACTATGCTTTGGATTTAGTGCCAGCCGTATAAAACGACTACATGAACATGGCTGCAACTATGAGTTTTTCTCTCTGTCGTTCAGTTCATTCTAGCCACATGGAACCCTATTTCCTAGAAAAGATCTAGGGGTCAGATTTGCTTTCTCTCAGGCTAATAGCCTAATGTTTCTGGGTCAATTTTTCTTATCTATAAATTGAAAGATTTGGACTACAAGGCTCTTTTCACCTCTAAGACAAATGACAAATGTAGCACAGCATTTAAGCAAAAAATCCAAAAGCTTTTGCAACTCACGTCACAAAGGGCTAATTTCACTAATAAGTAAGAGTTCTTAGAAATCAATATTGCATTCCAGCCTGGGTGACAGTGCAAGACCCTGAATCAAA
>NW_016107405.1:5198996-5208642 GCF_001604975.1 Cebus imitator | reverse complement strand
AAAAAAAAAAAAAAAAAAAAAGGAAAGAAAGAAAGAAACCAATATCTCTTTCACAACAGAACTCAAATCCACACTGATTACACACTGGCAAAATTCCAAAAATTTGATAACAAATGCATTTTTTTCAGGTTTGCTTAAAATGAGGCAAACCCACATGCTGCCTATAATAACTATTATTACTACTACTAAATATTACCCATTCTAAATGGTTATACTCCATGAAATTCTCATCTGGAGCTATTATGACTTGCATTATAACACCTATTTAACACAATGTCTGCAGCGGCATAAAAGCAGAGTTACTGGATTCCTAAATGTAACTCTTTCTTTGGTTCAAGGACAGTCCTTTAAGATCTCGAATAAGTTTGTGTGTTAGCCATACCTTGTCAGAGATGTATTACGTTATACTTCCACCTTCTTCTAAGTGATGTTATGGAAAATAAAACAATATTTATAAATCACTCAGAATTCCTAACGATGGGGCCAGGAGGCAGAGAAATTGTAGGCAGAAAAGTGCAGGTCCATGGCGAAGCCCCACCCTCAAGCTGAAAAACCTAAAACCACGGCCCAAAATGAGAACTTATATCCCTATTTTCCCAATTAAATGTTGCCTTTTCCCAGACTCAGCCGGGAGTGGGGGGGGGGTGGAGAGGAGAGAGAGAGGAGAGAGAGAGGAGAGAGAGAGAGAGCAGAGAGAGAGAGAAGAGAGAGAGGAGAGAGGAGAGAGAGAGCACGCGCGAGCGGAGAAGCAGCTGGATATCAAGAGGCTACAGGTGGACGTTGGAGAGAAGTGGCTTAACTTCACAAACACAGCTTGATATCGTAACTTCAGATACAAATCTGGCTGCAGACAGCCAGACACCAGGGGAAGATTACCTACCTCCTGTTCCCTCTTCTGCTCCCCTTCCACTGAGAGCCACTTTCATCGTCAATAAAAATTCCCTTAATTTACCAGCCAATTCATTTGTGCAACCTCATTTCTCCTGGATGCCAGATAATAGCTGGCAAGGAAACATCCTACCTCACTAATAAGAAATACTAAGAAGTTTTGGGTGTATGTGTATACATACACATATACTGGATTGGCTAATTTTTAAATTGGTATCCTGATCAGCTAAATCCCAAATTGATAATCTGGAAATGAAAAATCTACTTTCAGTTTCACCACAGATTTATCAAGATACTTTCTGTACCTTCGTTTTATACTCTATTTTTTAAATTGTTACTGAAACAACAGAGGTTTGGTCTAGGTCCCGCTGCTTGCCACACAGAAGCCAATCACTAAGATGGCAAGTATTGCCAAGGAAGATGGCTTTAATCAGGTGCTGTAGCTGAAGAGACAGGCGCTCAATCTCAAATCCATCTCCCTGACTGACTAAAACCAGGGGTTTATATAGCAGGCAAGCAATGTAACAATGTATAAGAAAATAGGAAGTTGGGAGGAGCAAAGAAGCAAACATGGTGAATAAGGGAATCTTTTGGCATATGGTGCAGTGATCTGGTTTCAGTTCTTTGATACTTTTTGTGAGAGGCCTAAAGGTTGTTCCTTGAGGAAGGAACTCAGAGAAATTCAAATACAAGTTTCAAACTTTTTAATGCCATAAGGGTCCATTTCTATGTTTATCAAAAAGAACAGTCTATAGGGCAATTGGGCTGTTTCCAAAATGAGATATCTTGAAATTCTCTCATTTCTAAGAAAGATTAGGATAAATTATTGAGTTATAGGGATCCCCTGCAATTTATGAAGCAACTGTTCTAGAAAACCCTAAAGGCAGAGAGATGAGAGGATATATGTTCTTCTCCAGCTCCCTTTTTTCACACTGGTTCAAGCCTCACACAGACAGGCCTGGGAGCAGGAAAAAGTACAGTGTGGAGGAGAGCAAAGAAACACATCTTTCCTTCTCTTACTTCTTCCCAACATCCAGAGACGTGGACGGCAGGAAAACAATGGGCTATGCTGAGAGGCTGAACTTCTTAGTCTTCCAGTTAGTCCAAATATATTAATTTGGGAGCAAAGAAATGTGTAGCCCCTACATGATCTAGCTCTACCTCCTATTCTAATGCTTCTCTACCTACCTCCACTCCTGTATTTCTATAGGTACAACTTCTACCATGGAACAGAGTAAAAATTGTCACTATGTTGGGTTCAATGACATTTAATATATATTTAAAATAAGAAAAAATAAACCTTTGAACTATGAGTGCTTATATACTTAGGTAACATTAAGGATATTGGTCATTAGTATAAATTTTCATGAATAGGATATATTCTAATAGATTTACAGTATGTTTTAGAGTAATTATTTTCATCTTTATTCCTCACAAAAATCCTTAGGAAGGGCTAAAAAGTATCCTCACCATATTAGTATAACATTGGTATCACTTATATCACCAACAGATAATTTTTAAATATTCAGTTACTTGGATTTAAGCTAGAAAGGATGAACTGCACTCAAAATTACTAAATTCACCCACTAATCCAAATTGTGATAGCATCACATAGTTCAGCTGCAATACTAATTTAATTTGAAATCATTCTACGAGATTGTATATCTGTACCAAAAAGAGTACAAATACAAAAAAGGGCATTATTCACCATAGCACCACTATTACTGGCAAACAGTCAACTAACTACAGCTCAATGTCTTATGAGAAGCCAATCACATCTAACTGTGCAGGGGTTCTATACAGAACACCATTGTTTATGTTGTGGAGTGCTGGTTTCCTTAACTTTACCTGACAGAATTACAAAGATTTAGGAGGTTTAATCTCTCAAAATCTTATTAAAACAAATCCTATTACTCTGCCTCATTATTTGAAGTCACAGTGTATCTAACGACTTTTCTTTTTCATGTACTAATCAGGCCTGGCCACCCACAGATATTTGTAAATTGCATTATTTCCTTTCTAACTAGCTCACAGTGTGTGGGGTAAGGGAGGTCGCCATAAACAGTTTTGGTGTGATTTACTTTTCCTAACTGCCAAAGCACTGTCTATGAGGGGGGAAAAACCAGCTCTCTAAACAAGATAGCAGATTGTTTTCATTTTTTTGTTTTCTGTTTTTGAGACAGGGTCTCACTCTGTTGCCCAGGCTGGAGTGCACTGATACCATCTCCGCTCACTACAATCTCCACCTCCCAGCTTCAAGTGATTCTTCCACTTTAACCTCCCAAGTAGCTGGGAGTACAGGTGTGCACCACTACACCTGGATAATTTTTCTATCTTTAATAGAGACAGGGTTTCACCATGTTGGCCAGGCTGGTCTTGAACTCCTGGCCTCAAGTGATCCACCCACCTTGGCCTCCCAAAGTTCTGGGATTACCATGCCCGGCCTAGATTAATTGTATATAGGAAATCATATAACAATATCTACTTTCTATATCATTAGAGCACAAACATACAGAACAGCCAGTTTAAAGTAACTAGTGTAATTTTTTTCTAAATTTCAAAAGGATTGAGCTCAAAACTCCAATTCAATGATCTGCTGCTAAGAATTTTAACTATTATTTTTTCCACAGTGCTTATAACAATACTTTAAGAAATATTCAATGTTCCATGAGACCAACATCCACATGAGATGAAGAGTCTAAGGTTAGTTCCTGACAGATTCCTGGAAGCTGAGAAAGTATGTATTTTATTTGTGTATTTGCTTAATAAACATTTATAGGGCTAATTATAGGCCAGATACTTTTCCACAGATTTTTAAAATATTATTACTCAATTCTCATAACTACCCTCTGAGATATGTACTACTATTGTCCCGTTTTTACAGATGGCGAACAGGTATAGAGAAGTTAAGGACTTACTCAGAGTCATACGAGTAGTCAGCGGTAGAAGGAAGATTTAAAACCACGTAGTTTGGATCCAAAGTTTGTGCCCCTAACCACTCACACTGCCCTCCACAATAAGCTGCCTCTTTTCAGGAGTACCAGAGACATGTTGTCATTTTAGGCAGTTACTATTCAATAATTGTGGACATTCCTTGGAATAGATGAATGAAAACAAAAGGCAAACAAACTATATCTGTCCCTGTAAAGTATGCCTAAGGTGTTTATATCATTCATCTGAACGAAGTTCTACATTACCACGTCCCAAAGTTCTTTTCACTACCATGTTATGTAATATACTATGATTTGAATTTTCCTTAATATATCATGGATTTTTTTATTTCTAAATCTATTTCATTCATTTAATACTCCACAGTATTAGATTGTATGGAGCCCTGCAGATATGGTTAAACAGTCTATGAATTTCTTCCAGTTGTTATTACTGATTTTCTTCTGCCCTTTTTTACAGGTCTCATTCCAGTAACTGCTTAATATCCCACCTACCAGTCTTATTCTTCAAAGACTGAAGCCCAGCCTCTGACTGAGGCCCAGCCTCAATGCTTCTTGTCTGGTGCCAGCACAGCTTGCCTGGACTTCTGAAAATTGCAAGCCCTTGCTCCTTGCTGGTCACCATGCTCCCCCTTTCTTTGTTGAGACTCCCTCTTGCATGGTTTACCAGGCGCCCTTACTGCCCCTCATGCTTGTGTGCCACTTTGGACTTTGGACTTCATCTGGCACACTTAGTTCCCTTCATCCACACCTGAAGCCAGACAAGCTGAAGTGACTGCGTCACTTTCTCAATTCTGGCTCCTGCCCACCAGCCTTGCTCTGCTAGGAGGAATTAGCTCTGCCTGGCCAGAATCCAAGAAGTGACTAATCAAACTTGCTCAATAGGTGGTAACTAAACTTCTGGCTCTAAAGCCCAGAATAGGTTGTCAATGGGATTGCACAGTGGCTCCCTGACACTAAGCAAGGATGTAGTTTTATATCTAGTTTTAAATCATAAACTCGAATAGGATTCTCAGAGAAGACAGTAAAGAGTAAGGCCAAAAAAAAGTTGTTTTAAGAGGAAAATGGCAGTAAGTACAAAAGATAATCTTGGGAAGACCTGGCATTTCTGAAATCAAAACATCTGTTACTAAGTGGATCATGACTGCATAGTTTCTAGGTGAGCTGAATGCAAATACTAACTGAACAATGATGTAGGTTATTGCCAAATCTAATCTACTTCTTGATTTTTTTTCGTCAGTCTAGAATCTTTAAGTAAGCCGTTCAGAAGGTCTGTTACTAAAGAATGATACCAACTGAAGAATAGAGAGGAAGAACTGAGGATGACTTCAGAAAAAGGCTGCAAGCGCAAGCATGAAAAACGTTGATCTCACTCACTGATCTATGCTGTATTTAAGAATGTACTAATACAAATATGCTTTTTCTCCCTACATCCAATCCCTATTACTACACCAAAAACTTTTTCCTCTAGGAAATGTGCAGTTGAAAAAAATTCCACCATTAAATGAGAATTATTCAGCTTTAAAAATAGGAGGCTGTTGAATTAATCATTTGAGCATATTAAATAAACTGTGGAAGAGTATTATCCTCCTGGAAACCTCTTATCCCTCACTCTCATACCACGAGGGATTGCCAGTTGGGTCTAACGACCAGTAATATCCACAGCTATATGTAATCAGAAGAGTTTCTGGTTTCTCTAATGTGGAAAATAAATTGCTGCCAAGGCAAACCAAATAGCATAGAGTTTTGTATGATCTGCCTCTAATGCTTCTGACAGGCCAAACATGCTAACTAATGGCATCTGAAGAACAAGTTATTTCATGCAGCTTCCCCAGTGATAACTTTTTAAACACCTTGTTACAGATGTTTACCCAAGGGTGTAACTGAGTTACTGCACTCCTCAGCCCTAAGCCACCTTGTTGATTTACCCCAGTGTGCCATACAATTATTGCTTTCTGTACATGCCATGATGTGGACAAGTTCGCAAAGGCCTGAATTAATCTTTATCAAAGACCTTACTTTGGCATATCCCATATTTTCATATGGTGTCTTTGAAGAATAAAAACATATTTGAACTGGAAAGGCCTCAGGCCACTTTTTCCCAAATGGGATTCCTTCAAGTATAAGTTCCATACGATATTAAGAGATATTAAATTAATTGGGAGAAGAAATTTGACAAAACTGGGTTAAAGTTTAAAAGATTTTTTTTTTTAAGTGCAGGGTGTCTAAGACATTTGGATATACTGAATGCAGTGTCATTCTCTAGGAGGAAGGTGTAATACAAATTTATATTTATTTAAAGATGGAGCTTTTAGAATATAGTTTTTAAATTGTGGTAAAATGAACATAAAATGCACATAACATAAAATTTACTATCTTAATCATTTTACGTATACAAATTACTAGCATTAAATATGCTCACATTATTGTACAACCAATCTCCAGAACTTTCTCATCTTGCAAAACTGAAACTTTATACCCTTTAAACCAGAACTCTCCATCTTCCCCTCCTCCCATTCCCTGTCAACCACCCTTAGAATATCTCTTGCAAGTAATCATTCACAAACCTTACTTTGGAAAATGGTGTTTTATGTCTTATGGTTCATCCCCTCATTTTACAGATGAGACACAGGCCTGAAAATGTTAATAATTTGTATAACATCACAAGTTAATAGTGAATCAGGTCTAGAACTCACTGGACTTTCAGTCTGGCCTCTTTTCATAACAGTAAGGTAGAAAGCTGAAACAAGCTGCTAATTAACCAAATTCTACCACCAAATGTCCTGAAAGTTATTTGTACCTATCAGTTCCATTTCAAAGAAAGGACTAAAAGAATTTTCCCTAAAGCCATGCTAAGTCCACGATTCTCCAAAGCAGGTACACATAACATCAAGAAGCCCCAATTTAAATATGCCATACCTTTCTAAAGCATCAATTTCACTTGGTGATTAGAAAATTAACTATTTTATATTAAGCTAATCATGGATATATTGCAGGGTAAAGTACAAAATCAACCTAATTTAAAAGGACTTCAAGGATAAAGTATTTCAGCAGTAAGCTGCTTTTGCCTGTGGTCCAGCTGCCAAGGACATCCATTCCCATCTCTGTCTCTAGGGCTTTTGAGAAGCACTGAACTGAAGGGAAAAGCCTAAATTACACAGTAGGACCTGGGGCAAAGCTCAAGAGGGGCACTCTGGTAACCCATACACCAAACTGTGCTTCCACACACACTTGGTGAGTTCATATCAATTCCTAAAGCTCTTAAGTACTTGTCTCTCCATGAGTACCCAAAGTCTCCACAGAAATAACAAGTTAGGGGGATCTTACAGTTAATAATCAACCAAAGGAAAACAAAAATGAGTGCTATTGTCTCTTGCTAGACATCAAGTTTATGATGTAATGGGACAATTGACAGCACAGGAGAAAAACTGAATTATATATCAAGCTCCTATTTGGAATGTCCATTGGAAGATGGCATTTAAATTCCAGTATTTACTTCCTCGTTCTGCAAAATCTACATCCAGAAAACTTAAAAGTTATACTGTATGCCCATTTAAATTCATTGTGCAATGTACTTATTAAAATTTGATTATATCTAATCATACTATAATAAAAAGTAAAAAAATATTTTCCCCTGTCTTCTAAAAATTGTCCAAACAGGCAAGCCACAATCTTTTAAAAATAATTCTGCAAAGGAAGGACGGATATATTTGCCTTTTAGATCATTAAGTTTTAAATTTTCATCTATAGGCTACTGTCAACATTCTAAGCTTTAGAAATTACCAGCGGATTTTCACATACAAAATATATAGTGATAATATCCTTTCCTTCATTTTAGCTGTGCTGAAGCAGCTGGCTTGAAGCAGCTGGCAATCCGAGAGCAAAACCCAGCAGAATGAAGCCAAGCACCTCCTTGACTACCATCACGTGCCAGTGCAAGATCTGCTTTGGTTCCACTTGGCATTTCCTTTTAACCTGCCTCAAAAGATCCCTTCTCAGAATATCTGCATCAGTATGTTAATCCTGGCACTGGGTTCTGGGTATTCATTCTTTCCCCAGCTGCTCTCTGTTTCACACCCTCTAAAATCATGGCTCCCCACGACAAAATGAAAGGCAAAACGGCATATTAATTAAGTACACAGAGAATGAGTGCCATGTACGGTAAGAGGCATGTGCCATGAATATTAATATAACCCAAGCAATTATAATCATTTGAATCTACTTCCTGTGATAAAAAGCCTATACAATAAGAGCTGGCA
Organism: Cebus imitator; assembly: GCF_001604975.1. Classification (NCBI taxonomy): domain Eukaryota; kingdom Metazoa; phylum Chordata; class Mammalia; order Primates; family Cebidae; genus Cebus; species Cebus imitator. Next base: position 5,200,547 of record NW_016107405.1, on the reverse strand, counting down.
CACCACGTTAGTTGCTCACTCCACAAAAAAGGATGAAGTTAACCTTGGTGAAGGTTAGGAAGCTCTGTTTTAGTCGCTAAGAGGAGGCTTTCATTTTTCTAATAGCATAAGGAACAAATCTGGATTCTCAGCTCCCCAAGATAGCCAGTTACTTTCTGGAGTACTGCTCAATTATAAAAATAAATTTGACTACATTAATTGAAGATGTGTAACATATTGCAGATAGGTGGTAGCAAAGTGGAAAATATAGGATGAAACAGTTTGTGAGAAAGTTTAAGTCATTCTTAGCCATTGCTGTTTAACTTGTAAACAAATTACTCTGTACTTCAGTAAGTGAGGTAATATAATAGTAACAAAAACAGCTTAGTTAGATCAGAGCCACTATCTACCCTGAGACAAAAAGGAAATGCTTCTTATAAAAGGAAATAATAAAAAAGAATTCATTATTTTTGAAATATGCATTTATAATAGAAACAATAATTTACCAAAATGAGACCAAGTATCTTAACTGTGAACCCTACAATAACATATGATGTTGCCCTTTACTATTAATAGCATAAATGAGGTTTCCAGAGGCCTAAATTATCAGACTTGCCAAATCTTTCCATGTAGATCTAAAAGAAAAAAGAAAAAGAAAGAAACTAACAAACACTAATATGTAAGCATGAAATAGAAAATAAAGCAGCTTTAACAGCTTCATGAAATTTCTCCATAGGCTATATACCAGCTCATCCAACACCATGTCAACAAATATCCACTGGATGTGGAATGAAATGTCACTGTGTAGAATTTAAGGGAAATTAAGGAAAGCATCCTTGCTAACAAAGTTGAGACAAAGCACTATACCTAGATTGCCTGTTTGGGGTATGACAAAGAATGTGTATGTCTTTGACCAAACTTTAGTCAGGCTCCTCAAAATCCGCTTCCCAAATAGGTCTCAACTTTTAAACTCTGTGTCCATCTTTGCATCACCCAATTAAAAGAATCTTTCAGCCACAATCTCCCACCCTTCTGGTCACCCTCAATATCTGACCAAATTCCCCAACCCTCCCCCAGGAGACATCTAATCATTCTCGCCCACCTTCAGCCAGAATCTTGTTAGGTCATTTTATCTTCTCAGTAATTTTCAATCCACTGACACACACATACTCACTCTGCTCCCTGTCTATAAAGCCCCCATTTTGGCTGGGCGCCTGTAATCCCAGCACTTTGGGAGGCCAAATTAGGCTCATCACAGGGTCAAGAGATCAAGACCATCCTGGTCAACTTGGTGAAACCCCATCTCTACTAAAAATACGAAAATTAGCTGGGCATGGTAGCGCACACCTGTAGTCTCAGCTACTCGGGAGGCTTAGGCAGAAGAATCACTTGAAATCGGGAGGCAGAGGTTGCAGTGAGCTGAAATTGTGACACTGCACTCCAGCCTGGAGACAGAGTGAGCCTCCCTCTTAAAAAAAAAAAAAGCCATCACAAAGCAATAAAATGTACTTTCAAAATAGTGTGGTAATGATGACTTGATAATTTGGGGAAAAGTTTTTTCACTTTATTATT
>NW_016107405.1:5186666-5198986 GCF_001604975.1 Cebus imitator | reverse complement strand
TATTCAGAATTGAGCTCAGTTCTATACTGGGGTCTCTTTTCCCTCCTGCAACAGCTCGGAATACAATCTGCTTTTACTGCTTTAAATACTGTCAAGTTCTGGTTTTCTTAGTCATTGTGCAACTTTGGAAAACAGGTTGGCAGTTCCTCAAAATTTAAATAATAGAGTTATCACATGATCCAGCAATTCTGCTACTACATATACACTCATGAGAATTGAAAATACATGTTCATGCAAAAACTTGTACAAAAATGTTCTTAGAATTATTGTTCATAAAGCCAAAAAGTAGAAACAACCCAAATGTACATCAAGTAAAGAATGGATAAATAAAATATGGCATACCTATGTAATAAAATAATAGAAATAAATAACAATGGAGCACTGATACATGTAACAAAACGGATGGACCTTGAAAACATTAGGCTAAATGAAAGAAGCCATTCACAAAAGGCCAAATGTTGCATACTTCCATTTATATAAAATTTCTAGACTATGCAAATCCACAGAGACAGAAAGTAGATTAGTGGTTTCCAGAGAATGGTGGGAGTGGGGAGTGGAAAGTAACTGCTAATGGGTATAGAGTTTCCTTCTAGGATGATGAAAACACCCTAAACTTAGATAGTGATGATGGTTGCACAACTCTGTGAACATACTAAAAACCACTGACTCTCACTTTCTTTTGAGACGGGAGTCTCATCACACAGGCTGGAGTGCAGTGGTGTGATCTTGGCTTACTGCAACCTCCACCTCCTGGGTTCAAGAAATTCTCCTGCCTCAGCCTCCCGAGTAGTTGGGACTACAGGCACACACCACCATGCCCAGCTAATTTTTGTATTTTTTAGTAGAAATGGGGTTTCACCATATTGGCCAGGCCAGTCTCCAACTCCTGACCTCGTGATCCACCTACCTTGGCCTCCCAAAGTGCTAGGATTACAGGCATGAGCCACTGCCCCCAGCCTGAATCTCACATTTTTCTTTTTTTGAGATGGAGTTTTGCTCTTGTTGTCCAGGCTGAAGTGCAATGGCACAATTTTGGCTCACTGCAACCCCCAGGTTCAAGAGATTCTCCTGCCTTAGCCTCTTGAGTAGCTGGGATTACAGGCATGCACTACCACACCCAGCTAATTTTGTATGTTTGGTTAGAGATGGGGTTTCTCCATGTTGGTCAGGCTGGTCTCAAACTCCTGACCTCAGGTGATCTGCCCACCTCAGTCTTCCAAACTTCTGGGATTACAGGCATGATGAGCCACTGTTCCTGGCCAAATCTCACATTTTTAAAGGGCAGGTATTACTGTATATGAATTACATTTCAATAAAACTATATTAAAAAAAATAAAGTCATTGCTACAGGTTCGTTTGTTCAATACCTATTTTCTGAGGGCCAACTAAGTGTCAGTCGCTGGAGCTATAACAATACATAGACACAGTCTCTGCCTTCTTATAGTTTATGGTTTTGTGGAGGAAACCTGGGTTTAAATCTTGGCTCAACACTTGCGGGAATCTGGGAAAGTATTTTACTTCTTCATCTACAAGTAGGGTTTAAAGACAGGTGATTGGCTACTGGAAGGACTTGCTAAATGTTATTATCACTAAATGAGTATAAAGGCAAATTATAAATGTGAGGAGAGGGAAAAAAACATGAATAAATCAGGGGGACTTAGGTTAGGAGGTAGGAGAAGGTATTTCTTCAGGAAATGACATTTGGGCTGAAATTGGAAGGATCAGTTGGAGGGAGTCGGAAAGGAACTTGAAACCTGCAGACAAAGGAAAGTGTAAGTGCAAAGGTTCCAAGGCAAGGAAGAGTTTAAGATATTTCAGGAACCATGGTCAGATGATGCTAAGCAAGTGAGGGAGAGGTAGGCAGGAGCCAGAACGTGCTGGGTCTTGAAGACCAAAATAAGTACTTTGGATTTTATTCTAAGTACAATGGAAAATCACTGACGGTTTTTGAACAGAAGGACGGCATGATTCAAATTACATTTCAAAAAGATGACTGGCTGCTGAGAGGTGAAGAGCATGGTACAGTCAGAAGGCCACTGCTGTGCTCTAAAGGAAAGATAACCATGACTTGGATTATGCCATCATAGAGATTTTAACAGCCTTCACAGATACACAGAAATAAAAAACAAGGACTTGAGGCAGAATTTCCCCCTATTCTGCTCTATACATGCAGCCTCCACTGGATAGAATACAAAACGAATAGTGAATTGGTATAAAGTGTACCATAAAAGACTTTAACCAAAAACTCCTCAAATTCCTAGTTTTATTCCCAACTTGCTATGGAATCATGGCAAATGATTCCTCACCGATCCTCAGTTCTTTATCAGTATAATTAGAATAATAGCTTTTCCTCAAAAGTTACTCTAAGAACTGTCTAAATACATATGAAAGTGACTGCAGAGTTGCAGGCAGTATGCTTATAAGTGTTAATCAATTTAAGGGATACACCCAAAGGAAAACAAGATACACAATGAGATTAGTCATATTTCCCCCTTTAAGGTCAAAGATGTGTTTTGTTTTGTTTTAATGAGGATAAATTAAGGTTTTTCAATATACGATGGCCTGTAGAGAACACAACAGGGATCCATCTTCTACTGTTCCACAGTAGGCACTTGCTAAGAAACTCTTAAATTTTTTGCAGATGAAGGTCCTCTCCCACAGACACATCTCTGGGAAGCAAACAGTATTAAGAGAAAGCTTTTCTTTAAAGAAGCCCAGACCAGGGAATGTAGAGACCTGAGGAAGAGCAGTGTACATTTGCTATAAAAGAGCTTTATGAAGCAACTAATAAGAGAATTGATTTTAAGAGAAATTTTGGCAAAGTTCTTGACAAAATTATCTGTATTATAGAGTTAAAATTTGACCAAAATAAATAAATTACAGCCAAATTTCACCTGCAAACCACAACACTTTGGTCTTGCTGCTGGTGAAGACACCACTATACACATTATAGTCACCATTTCTCTGAAGCATGTTTGTAATAAGGGTACATTTGGGAACTTTGCTCAAGTTAATTAAACAGTTGTGAAAAAAGCAAATTCTTTTGAGACTTTTCTGGAAGCCCCTGACAGAAGCCTATAGGGAAGCAGTTTTCTAATTACCTTGGTATTTCATTAATGTTTTTCTGACTTTTTATAAGAATTACATCACATTTATTAAATTTTTTTCTAAGAAAGTATTAACTAGAAGAAAGGCAAAAGAATATATGTTTATTTACTAACATGTTAAGTAGGATAACATAGAAGAAAAAAAGACTTGCCCATGTATATTCTCCCATAAATTTTAATCTTTTATCTTCAACAGAAAAAGGTGGTAGTTTTTTCTTGTTGCAAGAAATGCCAAAAAAAAAAAAAAAAAAAAAAAACCAGAGGTAACAAAATAGAAAATGCCTTTAAATAAATTGCTATATTATGTTGCTGTAGTTATTATTTAATTACTGAAGAAATGTGAGGAAATCTAATTATTTCCCTAAATAGAAATTTAATGTTCTGAAGATTATTGTGCTTCAAATCTTATACAAGAACACTGATACACATTAGTATAAATAATATCTGTTGGGAATTGCTATAAATGGCACATATAGGTATTAAATTTCATCCCCTGGATGTAGTACCAAAGGTATTTTCCAAGTTAGTGTATGTTTTTAAAAATTCAGCTTTGTTTAAAGAAGCAAATAAACTATGCTTCTACAGGAAGAGATATAGAACCGAAAAAGGAGCAGATGGAATTTTATTTTGAGATGGGGTCTCGCTCTATCGCCCAGGCTGGAATGCAGTGGCCCAATCTCAGCCATTGCAGCCTCACCCTCTCAGGCTCAGATAATCCTCCCTCTTCAGCCTCTCAGGGAGTTGGCACTACAGGAACACATCACCATGCCCAGCTAATTTCTGTATTTTTACAAATACAAAACTGGTCTTGACCTTCTGGGCTCAAGTCATCTGTCCATCTCAGCCTCCCAAAGTACTAGGATTATAGGTGTGAGCCACTGTTCCTGGCCCAGAAATATTTTATACAAACTTAAATGTAAAAACCTTTTTCCGGGCCAGGCGCGGTGGCTCAAGCCTGTAATCCCAGCACTTTGGGAGGCCGAGGCGGGTGGATCACGAGGTCAAGAAATCGAGACCATCCTGGTCAACATGGTGAAACCCCGTCTCTACTAAAAATACAAAATATCAGCTGGGCACGGTGGCGCGTGCCTGTAATCTCAGCTACTCAGGAGGCTGAGGCAGGAGAATTGCCTGAACCCAGGAGGCGGAGGTTGCAGTGAGCCGAGATCGCGCCATTGCACTCCAGCCTGGGTAACAAGAGCGAAACTCCGTCCCAAAAAACAAAAAACAAACAAACAACAACAACAAAAAAAACCTTTTCCATGTCCTATCAATAGAAAGAAAAAAAAAATTAACAGAAAGAAAACCTTTATCACTGCAAAAACATTTAATCTTTGTCCTGTGCTTAAAGCAAAACAAGAGTTGGGACTATATTTTATAATTCACATAAAATTATCTGTCAAATTATTTAAAAACTTTTATCACTCAGATTTCTAATTTAATTCTGTCTAGGACCTCAAAAAAGAACACAGTGAAATACAAAAACAAAAGCAAAGAAACAAGAAAGCAAACAGTATTCTATTTCCGGTTTTATCTCTGATTTTGATTATTTTTCTATCTACAGGACAATGTCCCTATGTTTAAAAAATAAATTCTTTTAAATATCATTATAGATTAATGAGAACATCTGCAAAGGTCAAAACCAAGGGATTTCTTAACATTCTCTTTTCTACTACTTGAAAGATGTAAAAAACTAAAGGAAAGTTTCCAGCATCCTGTGCCACTGTATCTGACTATGTGGGCGGATCAAGTCACTAATAACTCTAACTAAAATGACAGAACTAACCCATTATTTTGGCACAGAATAGATAAACTGAATTGGTCACAAGGAGTGCTAGCCAAGTTCAGGATGTACCATTTTTTAATCCAGTGTTTTACATACGGAGTAGATGAACATAAACATTCGCTTTTTTCCTACCAAGAATCTAAATTTAACTATGATAAAATATTGTATTAATGATTATATCTTTTGAGGAGACCTCACATACTTCTTGTATCTTAGAAAATGTTAACACATATTAAATATAATGGTCCAGGAAAGGAAAAGGAAAAAGAATAAACACGTGAACTGCACGGCTACTGCTGCTTAGCAGTCTAACAGGCTAGCTCACTAAAATAAATTCCATAGACTACTATGAAAGTATGATTGAATTTCATATCACAATGAGTAAAAGATTAGTAAGCTATCACCTTTAATCAAACAATACTGATTCAGATCTCCATGACAGCACATGTGCTACAATTAGAATGAGCTCCCTGCTTAGGGGCTGAAAAAGTATAAGACAGAGTACCTGCTGGCAAAATTACCATCTATTATGGACTGAACTTTGTTCCTCCAAAATTCATACGTTGAGGCCTTAGCCCCCAGTGTCATGCGATTTGGAGATGGGGCCTTTGGGAAGCAATTAGAATTAGATGAGGTCATGAGGGAGAGGTCTAAGGGACCCTCATGATAGGATTAGTGTCCTCATAAGAAGAGACCCCTGAGAGCTTGCTGCCTTCCTCTCTCTCCCTCTCCCATATTTCCCCCCTCACTCTGTGAAGACACTACAAGAAGATTGTCTTCTGCAAGCCAGCAAGAACGACCTTGTACCAGAGAAGCAAGTCAGCTGGCATCTTGATCTTAAACTTTCCAACCTTCATAACTCTGAGAAAGAAATTCCTGTTGAGCCACCCAGTCCATGAAATTTTATTATGGCAGCCTGAGCTGCTGATTCATATATCATCAAATCAGTCACACACAAGTTATCCTTTTGAATCAGGACAAACCAGAAATATAATCTGAAAATGTGCTTAGATTCTTAAGCTTTGTGCTACATATTAATTTTCCAAGTGACAACCAATATAAACATTGTTCCTTTTCTTTTTCTGGCCCAGTAATGGCTACACTTTTCCTTTTAGTGTCAGTATCCCTCTCTATTAACCCTCTTATATATAACCCTCCATCTTTGCTATGTCTGTGAATTCAGACCTTCCTTTAATTACTAATTCAATTTCTATTCTTCCCCTGTGCCTTTACAGATGTAAAATTCAGGATCTTTGACTGGTCTTATAAAAAGTAGAATATTTACTTCTAATTTTTTCTTATTACTGAGCCTGGGATTCAGATAATTTACATAAATGTTATTTGGGTATCTAATTATTTTACGTAATAAAGAGTTTGCACCAAAATACTTGTAAAAAGCATCATAAATTACTCCTGCTCCCCCTCCATACCAACACAAATGTGTAGAAGGTAAGGTTCCAATAAGTTTAAGCAAGCTGGCCAGTGGGACAGGTGAGCCAATGGACTTGAATCTTGTAAGACTTGCTCTTCCTGCTTCCCCCTTTAGTGTAGGAGTCCTTAGAGTTGAATTTTGTGGTTGAGACTGCAGGAAAAAAAAAGCCAAATGGCCAGTCTGACTCCCTACAGCCCATACATGTTGGGGGGCTAAAACTCCTTTTAATTGTCTTTAAAAGGGCAGGAATTAGATTTATTTTTCCATTTATTTATGAGAAAGGCAACATTATATTTTGTTTTTATTGAGACAGAGTCACACTCTATCACCCAGGCTAGATTGCAGAGGCTCGATCTTGGCTCACTGCAACCTCCGCCTCCCAGGTTCAAGTGATTCTCCTGCCTCAGCAACCCGAATAGCTGAGACTACAGGTGCCTGCCACCAGGCCCAGCTAATTTTTGTATTTTTAGTAGAGACCAGGCTTCACTATGTTGGTCAGGCTGGTCTCAAACTCCTGCCCTCAGGTGATCCATCTCCCTTGGCCTCCCAAAGTGCTGGGATTACAGGTGTGAGCCATCGCACCTGGCCAGGGAATATTAAACATTATTTTATTTCATGGTAATCACAAGATTAAGAAAAAAATACATATATATGAAAAACATTATTTTAATTGTTTTAGAAACCCTGCAAACTATCATTTTAATAGAATTACTTTATTGGCTATTAGCTTTCCCACAAATTTATTATCCTTAAAATCACACTGTAGGTTCTAATCTATTTAACATTATACCTTAAATATATTTGTAAAGCATTTAGTCTTCATATTTTTCATTGTAATGACTTGACAAGATTATGTCATGTTGATGTAGCATTACTTACATACCAGTTTCCTTTCAATGAACATTGAAGTTAAACACTAGGGGCTGATCATCATGTGCACACATATTTCCTTGGGATAAATCCCTAGGGATGAAACCGCTAGACCAAAGGATCTGAGCAATTATTTTCACTTTTCCTACATTTTGCCTTTTTTCCCCCAAGAAAGCTGTACCAATTTTCTTCAACAATAATGAATGACCCCCTGGTTCCTCTTTAAAGTAAAAGTCTACAAACTTTAGTACAACATTACCAACATGAGATGTTCTCTTTTGTGAAAGGAGGGAGATTACCTCAGTAATTATAAAATTATATCCGTGTGCTATAAATTTAAGCATGATCTTTAATGAGGACTTATATAATAAACTTTTTTCATGTTCACTTTACTAACTGTATTTCTCCCTTATGAATTACATCTCATTTGTTCATTTATCTATAAATGTTAAATGAACAAGACTAAATGTTTGGTAGATTAAAATGAACAAATGCTGGTTCCTCAAAAAATTAAAAATAGAATTATCATACATATGATGCAACAAGTCTACTTCTGGGTATACACCGAGAAGAATTGAAAATGGGGTGTCAAAGAGATGTTTGTACACCCATGTTCATAGGAGCATTATTCACAGCACCTTAAAACATGGAAACAACCCAAATTTCTATCAACAGATGAATAGATAAGCACAATGTGGTATATATACACAACAGAATAGAATTCGACTTTAAAAAGGAAGGAAATTCTGATGTAGGCTACAAGATGGACGAACCTTGAGGTATTACTTATGCTAAGTGAAATAAGCCAGTCACAAAAAGACAAATGCTGTATAATCCCATTGATATTAAGTAGTTAGAGTAGTCAAAATCACAGACACAGAAAGTATAACGGTGGCTTCCAGAGTCTGGGGGAAAGGAAAATGGGGTGTTATCAATTAATGGGTACAGAATGTCAGTTTTACAAATGATAAGTGTTACAGAGATGAATGATGGTGATAGTTGCATAACATTATGGATGAATTTAATATCACTGAACTGCACACTTAAAAACGGTTAAAAGATGGTAAATTTTATGTGTATTTTACCACAACAAAAAATATACTTAAAAAAAGTTAATGGCAATATGTAGGTGGTGGCTATACAGGTATTCACTGTGTGAACCTTGAAAGAGCCAATCCCTCAGGATAAATCCTGAGTTGCTAGCTGGGCCTAAATTCAATTAAGAGCCAGGAGACCATTTATTGACTAGAGGTCACACATGTACTCTGAGTTCCTGGAAAATCTACATGTCTACTTAACTGAGACTTTCATAGGTGCCTGTTCCTGTTTATGTCCCCTGAACCAAACAATAGGCTGTGACCTATGTTAGCCAATCAGAACTAAGGAAGTTCGAATTCTTCATTTGCATAAGTGGACCTGAGTGCAAATCTGAACAGGAACTTTCTGTAAAAAGCAAACCCTCCCTTTGTTCTATGGAACTCACCTTCATTTTACACCGAAGGCTGCATCTCTCCAGTTTGCAAACTGATGGAATAAAGTCTCTTTCCTCTAAATTCCTTTTCAGATGACTTTTGTTCACAACTCTAAGACTCCTTCAACTTTGCTGTATGTTTGAGGTTTTTGTAATAAAATGTTGAAAAAACTTTCAAAAAATGAACAAAGACTCTACAATTCATAGATAAGATTTTTCAGTCATGTCGGTGCAAATCTATTTTCCCACTTTGCTACCGTTACCATCCTTTTAAAAACTTACTAAGCATACATTTTGAATATTTTTTAAATCAATTTTTCTATTTCTTCCATTCATTCATTTAAAACTAAAAGAGATATTCTTTCACAGTCCTATCATATATTCTATTCTATTTTCTGTTGGTCTGTCCAGAACATGATTTTTTTTCATTAATTTCATTCACTTATTAATTTCCAATTTATATTGCTATATAGTAAAAGATGTCGACATAACTACTTAAAAAAAAAAAAAAAAAAAAAAAAAAAAAAAAAAAAAAAAAAAAAAAAAAAAAAAAAAACCTGCTACATAGCTTCCCAACACCACTGTAATCCTTCCTTATTGGGAGAAAACACATTTATCCTATCAAGTGCTTATATATTGTTAAATATATTTCTAGACTCAAGTATTGTTCCACAGATCTGTGTTTAAACTTGTTCGTCATTATTACTCATTACCCTTTTCGGGAAAGGTTCTTAGGAAACTCCCATGTTTATTTTTCCATTAGATCATCCTTTCAAGCTCCCCCCAAATTCCCAGAATGATTTTAACTGAAATGGTATTATATTCACAAATTAACTTTGAAAAGTATTTATATAAATTAAAACACTACACATATAGAATAGCATTATCACATATATTTCTATCATACATGTAATAGTTTCACAGCATTTTGGCTTTCTAATACTTGTTCTCAGAATAAAGAAGCTTCGTGCTGGTTTCTTGAAACTATTATTGTTATATAACAACTTCTCTGTAATTCTATTTCCATGTCCAGTCTTTACTTAAATCAGAACATATTTAAAACCCACCTTTTCTTCTAGCTGCAAATAAACCTGAAAAGAGGCAAGGTTTTCCACCTAAGCTGGAATCACAAAAGAGGTAGAGGGAAATTAGTTCCAGCCCATAATTATAGAAACATTTCCCTTATACAATGGTTCTGCAGTCATGAGTTACCTGACATCCTGCTTGCCTTCTCCAAATACAACTGATTCTGCTAGTGATTCATAGCTCTCAGGCCTATTTTGATCTCCATTACCCATAGACTCTTATTCTTTGACCAGCCAATGTCTAGCCCCACCCAAGGTCTGCATGCTTCAGCTACCTCCAGACCTTCCCACCAAAAGATCTCACTGCACTTGTGTCGACTGGTTACATTGATCAAACGATGTAAAATTCCAGAACAAAATTTTAACACTTAATCAGACAAATCCTAAATATGGTGGAAGTGTAAGGTCCAAGATCAGAAATATATTAAAAGAAAACTAACAATTAGTTGGTAAGAATTTGATTGATTTTTTGAGACAGAGTCTTGCTCTGTTGCCCAGGCTGGAGTGGGCTGGTGCAGTCTTGGTTCACTGCAGCCTCAACCTCCTGAGATCAAGTGATCTTCCACCTCAGCCTCCTAAGTAGCTGGGACTACAGGCACACGTCACAACACGTAGCTAATTTTTTTTTTTTTTTTTTTTTTTTTTAGAGACAAAGTCTCACCATTTAGCAGAGCCTAGTCTTAAACTCCTGGAGTCAGGTGATTTTCCCACCTTGGCCTCCCAAAGTGCTGGAATTACAGGTACAAGCCACCATGCCTGGCCAAGAATTTGATTTCATATTAAGATCCACAATACTTCTAACCAGAGACAGTATTTCTAAGAAATACAGTCTCTGAGGGATGACATAATTCTCAACTCCAGAACAAGTTTAGATCTATATCTCTAACATATTCATATATATCCATAAATATGCCAGAAATATCATATATATTACATACATATATACGTTCTCACATATACATATGAATGAACAAAACTTTGCCATTATTTGTGTCCATTCTAGTATATAAGACAGGCAAAGGCATATTTATTGCCTTGAATACTATTACCTTTTTAAATAATAATCTGTTCAAGGGACGGATCCAAGATGGCCAAATAGGAATAACTCTGGAGTGCAGTTTCCAGCAAGAACAATGCAGAGGGTGAGTGAACACTGCATTTCCAAACGAGTTATTACTGCCCACAGACCAGGAGATTACCAGGCTGAAATGCACCACAAGCTCCCAGCATGGCTGTTTCAGCCAGTGCAGCAGGTCTCTGCACAAAAACTCACAGAAATCTGGGCGGCTGTTTCAACTGGCGCCTAGAATGCCTGGGAGACAGAGCCACCCATTCAACTGAAAAAAAGGAGGCTGAAACAGGGAGCCAGGTGATCTGGCTCGACGGATCCCACCCCCACAAAGACCAGCAATCTGAAATGCTCTGGATTGAGTTTCACAGCAAGCACAGCTGGACGCAGGACAGTCCAGCTCTGTTGGGGGAAGGGTGTCCACCATTCTGAAGTAGTCCGCTATTACCGAGGCAGTCCTCCATTACTGAGGCAGACCGCCATTACCGAGGCAGTTCTAACTATACCCCTATAAACAAAACCGCGAGGAAGTTCATACAGCAGCTGGGCAGAGCCCACAGCAGCTTAGCAACGCCTCTGCTGGGAGACTGTGACTAGGCTACCTCCTTGCTGGGCAGTGCTGCTCTGAAAAAAAACAGCAGCACATCAGGAACTTATATATAGAGCCCCACCTTCCCAGGACAGGGCACCTGGGAAAAAGGCGGTTATGAGTTCCACTGCAGCAGACTTAAACGTACCTGCCCAGCAGCTCTGGATAGAACAATGGAGCTCACAGCTCAGCACTTGGGCTCCTACAAGGAACAGACTGTCTCCCGAAGCACCTCTGTGACCCTCGTATATCCAGAGTCCCCTCATAAAGGAGAGCTCAGGCTGACATCTGGCAGGTATCCTTCTGGGATGAAGATAACAAGAAGAAACTGGCAGCAACCCTTACAGTTCTGCAGCCACCGCAGGTGATCCCCAGGCAAGCAGAGTCTGGAGTGGATCTCCAGCAGTCCTACACCAGAGGGGCCTGACTGTTACAAGGAAAACCAAAAAACAGAAAGAAACAAATTCATCATCAACAAAAAGGATGACCACTCAGAGACCCCATCCGAAAGTCACCAACTACAAAGACCACAGGTAGATAAATCCTTGAAGATGGGAAGAAACCAGTGCAAAAAGGATGAAAACACCCAAAATCAGAACGCCTCTCCTCCTCCAGGGGATCACAACTCATCACCAGCAAAGGAACAAAGCTGGATGGAGAATGAATCTGATGAAGTGACAGAAACAGGCTTCAGAAGGTGGGTAATAAGAAACTACTTGGAGCTAAAAGAACATGTTCTAACCCAATGCAAAGAAACTAATAACCTTGAAAACAGGTTTGGCAAAATGCTAACAAGAATAAACAGCTTACAGAAGAATATAAATGACTTAATTGAGCTGAAAAACACAACATGAGAACTTTGCGAAGCATACACAAGTTTCAATAGCCAATTGAACAAGCAGGAGAAAGGA
>NW_016107405.1:5183859-5185617 GCF_001604975.1 Cebus imitator | reverse complement strand
CATAATGGTAAAAGGATCAAAGCAACAAGAAGAGCTAACAATCCTAAATATATAAGCACCCAATACAAGAGAACCCAGATACATAAAGCAAGTTCTTAATGACTTACAAAGAGACTTAGACTCCCACACAATAATAGTGGGAGAATTTAACACCCCATTGTCATTATTAGATAGATCAACCCAACAGAAAATTAACAAGGATATCCAGGACCTGAACTCAAGCCTGGACCAAGCAAACCTAATAGACATTTACAGAATTCTCCACCCCAAATCCACAGAATATACATTCTCAGCACCACATCACACCTACTCAAATTGACCACATAATTGGAAGTAAATCACTCCTCAGCAAATGCAAAAGAACGGAAATCATAAAAAACAGTCTCTCAGACCACAGTGCAATCAAATTAGAACTCAGGATTAAGAAACTAACTCAGAACTGCACAACTTCATGGAAACTGAACAACTGGCTCTTGAATGTTGACTGGATAAACAATGAAATGAAGGCAGAAATAAAGATGTTCTTTGAGACCAATGAGAATGAAGACACAACATATGGGAATCTCTGAGACACGTTAAAGCAGGGTCTAGAGGAAAATTTATAGCAATAAATGCCCACATGAGAAGCAAGGAAAGGTCCAAAATCAACTACCCTATCATTAAAATTGAAAGAGCTAGAGGATCAAGATCAAAAAAACTCAAAAGCTAGCAGAAGACAGGAAATAACTAAGGTCAGAACAGAACTGAAAGAGATAGAGACACAAAAAAACCCTTCAAAAAACTCAATGAATCCAGGAGCTGGTTTTTTTTTTTTTAAAGATCAACACAATAGACAGACTGCTAGCCAGATTAATAAAAAAGAAAAGAGAGAAGAATCAAACAAATGCGATAAAAACCGATAAAGGGGATATCACCACCAATTGCACAGAAATACAAACTACCATCAGAGATTACTATAAACAACTCTATGCACACAAACCAGTAAACCTGGAAGAAATTGATAAATTCCTGGACACTTGCACCCTCCCAAGCCTAAACCAGGAAGAAGTCAAAACCCTGAATAGACCAATAACAAGGGCTGAAATTGAGGCAGCAATTAATAGCCTACCAACCAAAAAACGTCCAGGTCCAGAAGGGTTCGCAGCTGAATTCTACCAGACGTACAAAGAGGTTCTGGTATCACTGCTTCTGAAACTATTCCAAACAAACCAAAAAGACGGAATCCTTCCCAAATCATTTTATGAAACCAAAATCATCCTGATACCAAAACCCGGCAGAGACTCAACAAAAAAAGAAAATTTCAGGCCAATATCCGTGATGAACATAGATGCAAAAATATTCAATAAAATACTGACAAACCAATAGCAACAGCACATCAAAAAGCTTATCCATTATGATCAAGTAGGTTTCATCCCAAGGATGCAAGGCTGGTTCAACAGACACAAGTCTATAAGCATAATCCACCATATAAACAGAACCAAAGACAAAAACCACATGATTATCTCAATAGAGGCAGAGGAAAACCCTCGACAAAATTCAAAAGCCCTTTATGCTAAAAACGCTCAATAAACTAGTTATCAACAGAACATATCTCAAAATTATAAAAGTTACTTAAGACAAACCCACAGCCAATATCATACTGAATGGGCAAAAACTGGAAGCATTCCCTTTGAAATCTGGCCCTAGCCAAGGGTGCCCTCTCTCACCACTCCTATTCAATATAGTATTGGAAGTTCTAGCCAGAGCAATCAGGCAAGA
>NW_016107405.1:5170132-5183424 GCF_001604975.1 Cebus imitator | reverse complement strand
AAAAAAAAAAACACCTTAAACTTCACATGGAACCAAAAGAGAGCCCACATAGCCAAGAAAATCCTAAGCAAAAAGATCAAAGCTGGAGGCATCACATTATCTGACTATACTACAAGGCTACAGTAATCAAAACAGCATGGTACTGGTACCAAAACAGAGATAAAGACCATTGGAACAGAACAGAGGCCACAGAGGCAATGCCACACATCTACAACCATCTGATCTTTGACAAACCTGACAAAAACAAGCAATGGGGAAAGGATTCCCTGTTTAATAAATGGTGTTGGGAAAACTGGCTAGCCATGTGCAGAAAACATAAACTAGACCACTTTCTGACACCTTATACTAAAATTAACTCCAGATGGATTAAAGACTTAAACACAAGGCCTAATACCATAAAAACCCTAGAAGAAAACCTAGGCAAAACCATTCAGGACATAGGCATAGGCAAGAACTTCATGACTAAAATACCAAAAGCATTGGCAACAAAAGCCAAAATAGACAAAGTGATCTAATTAAACTCCAGAGCTTCTGTACAGCAAAAGAAACAATCATTACAGTGAACTGGCAACCAACAGATTTAACAGGTTTGTTAAAAAACAAACCCATTCAAAAGTGGACAACGGACATGAACAGATACTTTTCAAAAGAAGACATGTATGAGGCCAACAAACATATGAAAAAATACCCATCATTGATCATTAGAAAAATGCAAATCAAAACCACATTGAGATGCCATCTCACACCAGTTAGAATGGCGATCATTAAAAAATCTGGAGACAACAGATGATGGAGAGGATGTGGAGGAATAGGAACACTTTTACACTGTTGGTGGGAGTATAAACTAGTTCAATCATTGTGGAAGACAGTGTGGCGATTCCTCAAGGACCTAGTAATAGAAATTCCATTTGACCCAGCAATACCATTACTGGGTATATATCCAAAGAATTATAAATCATCCTATTATAAAGACACATGCACACTTATGTTCATTGCAGCACTGTTTGCAATAGCAAAGACCTGGAACCAACCCAAATGCCCATCGATGATAGACTGGACAAGGAAAATGTGGCACATATACACCATGGAATACTATGCAGTCATAAAAAATGATGAGTTTGTGTCCTTTGTAGGGACATGGATGAATCTGGAAGCCATCATTCTCAGCAAACTGACACAAGAACAAAAAAACAAACACCGCATGTTCTCACTCATAGGCAGGTGTTGAACAATGAGAACACAGGGACACAGGGAGGGGGGCATCACACACTGGGGTCTGTTAGGGGGGACCAGGGGAGGGACAGTGGGGGTTAGGGAGGTTGGGGAGGGATAACATGGGGAGAAATGCCAGATATAGGTGACGGGGGCATGGAGGCAGCAAACCACATTGCCATGTATGTACCTATGCAACAACCCTGAATGTTTTGCACATGTACTCCAGAACCTGTTCAAAAGCAGACACTGTATCTACTATTTCTGTTTTATTTTTAATTTTTGTGGGTACACAGTAGATACATATTTATAAGGTACATGACATATTTTGAAACAGCCATGCAGTGAGTAATAATCACCTCAGGGTAAATGAGGTATCCATCACCTCAAGCATCTATCCTTGGTGTTACAAACAGTCCTGTTATACTCTTTCAGTTATTTCTAAATGTACAATTAAATTATATTTTATTATAGTCACCCTATTGTGCTAGAAAATACTAGGTCTATTCACTCTTTCTATTTTTGACCATATCCACATCCCCTATATCCACATCACTACCCTTCCCAACATCTGGTAACCATCCTTGTATTCTCTATCTCCATTACTTCAACTGTTTCAATTCTTTGCTCCTAAAAATAAGCGAGACCAGGTGAAGATTCTCTTTCTGTGCCTGGCTTATTTCACTTAACATAATGACCTGGAGTTCTTTTGTTGCAGATGACAGGATCTCATTCAATTTTTACGGCTGCATAGAACTCCATTGTGTATATATACTACATTTTCTTTATCCGTTCATCTGTTGATGGATACTTAGGTTGCTTTCAGATATTGGCTATTGTGAATAGTGCCACAATAAACATGGGAGTGCAGTGTATCTGCTATTTCTTTGATACCATCACACAGTAGTTGTTGAAGAAATATGACCAATCTATTGACTTAAAAGCTGAGTAAAATTTTTCTACATTGTGATTTCTCATAAAACACAGGATGGATATAAAAATAGAATTTATAATCCTTAAGTATTTCCCTTTTTTTGATAATGAGCTTCCTCTTAAGAATTATGATGCTCAATTTTACCATAATGAACTATGAAATCAAAACAAATTCAGTCTTCAAGTAAAGCAGCACCATGTCCCTTCATGAAAAAGAAGTCTCCATAACAACCAATAGAAAAGATATAGCAGATGATATTAAATAGAACATATTCAAAGTTTTCCAGATCAAGTGTTTTTTATGCAAACCGGTCATTAATTTCCAAAGACAGATAAAGCTTTAAAAAATCTTATTCATATTTAACTGGAAAATAAAAATAAAAACTACCATCATGCAAACTTTATGGAAAACAACTGCTTTGTGCAAAAAGAAAATGTGTTACTGAATTTTCTATCTTATTTAGATAAATAACCTGACTGGCTAAGAAACAATTGAATTCCAAGAGGCAAAAACACGTGTTTCCAATTACTCATTCACCCAGGTGAATCAATATTCCTGATTCTCTTGACATCCACTAATAAATATAACAATAAAGAATTAAAAAGTAGAAACCTGTGAAAAATTAGTTTGCATTTTAATGATAGCATATCTAAATCCTGACATATGTGGCCCCCACACAAGAAACAGTCTTCGTAAGTCAGAGGAGTGAAATCAACTGAGGTTCTGCAAAACATCCCACTCAGAATTACTATAGCTACCAGACTTTACAGGTGGTAACTGGAAAAGACAGAAAGGGATTTTGATTTTTAACCTTTTACTTTATAGCACAAATTGTTAGTCCCAGAAAATTAATATGACAGGCCCATGTTCACATACTACATAGTCAAGGAACTCAGGTTCCTTGACTCTTTATACATCAGGATCTCTTTCTACCTCACTAGCTCTTTTCCTCAATAAAGAAGTTTCTTATACTATATTCAAATGAATGATTTAGTATGGGTCTGAAATATCTTAATATCTAATAATGTTAGACATCTTCAATGGGGCAATTATTTGCTGTGTTTGAGCACTTGAAGTCAACTAGCCAAGCATAAACATGTTAGCACATAACTCAATCATACAATCTCTTATTAGGAGAAGCCCTGACTTACAGCATGTAAACAAGTATCTTACAACTTCCTAAGACTTAGTTCTTAATTTTAAAAATTCACATTGAATCAACAATATGGAAAAAGTATCAATTATATACAAAACATAAGGTTGAGCACCATGTGAAAAACAGGGTAGTAAAGAAAACAGTCCCTGACGTAAGAAATTTTCAAATCTAGTTTTAGTTTTATACGGGGTTAGCTATCACTCACAGATGTAGGCAAAAGAAAGTCCCTTTTAAATATATAAGAATAAATTGAGTTTTTCTATTCGAATACATAAGTATAATGACATAAATTTGGTAGTTAAATACAGCTCTAAGAATGTATATGAAAACCTTTAAATTGGCCACAATTTAAAATAATTACATTTTAATACTATATCTTTCAAAATCATTAGAGAAAAAATACAAAACTCAATAAAAACTAAATCTAAAGCTTTAGATCATCCACAAACAGATAAGCACCTACTGTACTTTATCTCAGATACTGACACAATATTGAAATGGGCAGGATCAGAGCTAGGATCCTTCAATACACCACCAGCATCCTCCCTCAGGGTGACCCTGATGTACAGTAATCTCTCATATATGTAATCTCTTATATGTGTAATTGAGCATCATAATTCTTAAGAGGAAGCCAATTATCAAAAAAGGGAAACACTTAAGAACTATAAATCCTATATTCACATCCATCCTGTGTTTTATGAGCAATCACAAGGTAGTAAAATTTTACTCAGCTTTTAAGTCAATAGATTGGCCACATGTCTTCAAGATCCTTGTGTAAGGATCTTGTGTAAGATTCTTTCTACTTGGCCGGGCGTGGTGGCTCACGCCTGTAATCCCAGCACTTTGGGAGGCCGAGGCGGGTGGATCACGAGGTCAAGAGATTGAGACCATCCTGGTCAACATGGTGAAACCCCGTCTCTACTAAAAATACAAAAAATTAGCTGCGCATGGTGGTGTGTGCCTGTAATCCCAGCTACTCAGGAGGCTGAGGCAGGAGAATTGCCTGAACCCAGGAGGCGGAGGTTGCGGTGAGCCGAGATCGCGCCATTGCACTCCAGCCAGGGTAACGTGAAACTCCGTCTCAAAACAAAAAAAAAAAAAGATTCTTTCTACTTTACACTTTCTTCTATTTATCTTCTTTAATCTCATGTAACTCTCACAACTCTGGGCAAGAAATATCAGCACTGCACAAAAAACCTTTTATCACCTGGCACAGCATTCCCATCTCACCTAGTGTGATTGTTAATGCTTGATTGGATTAAAGGATGCAAAGTATTGATCCTGGGTGTGTCTGTGATGGTGTTGCCAAAGGAGATTAACATTTGAGTCAGTGGACTGGGGAAGGCCGACCCACTCTTAATCTTGTGGGCATAATCTAATCAGCTGCCAGCCACTACAGAGCAGGCAGAAAAACATGAAAATGCTTCCTGCTCTCAAATATCAGACTCCAGGTTCAGTTTTGTGTCTCGGACTGGCTCTCCTTGCTCCTCAAGCTTGCAGATAGCCTATTTTGGGACCTTATGATCGTGTAAGTTAATACTTAATAAATTCCCCTTTATATATATGTATATGTATATCTATCCTATTTGTTCTGTCCCTCTAGGGAACCCTGACTAATACACCTAGTTAATTAAGCTGGAACAAAAAGTCCCACTGTCAGTTTCAATAGAAAGAAGGAAGAATACCAGAAAGGGGGAGATGTGTAATTTACCCAGATATGAACACCAAAAGCACCTGATATTTTATCAGATAAATAAATTCACACTACCCAAATGAGCAAATAAGGACTTACAAAGGTTAGTACAGTGTAGCGATTGGAGCATAGGCTATTGGTGACAATGACTTGAGTGCAAATCCTGGATCCAGCAAAGAAAAGTTGTGCAATCTGGGATTATTCACTCAATTTATCTGCACCTAAGTTTCTTCATGTATAAATTCAGGGATAATCCCAGCACTTTGGGAGGCCAAGGCAGGAGAATCACTAGAGGTCGGCAGTTAGAGACCAGCCTGGCCAAATGGCGAAACCCCATCTCTACTACAAAAAAAAAAGAGTCCGGAGTAGTGGCACACCCCTGTAATTACAGCTATGTGGGAATGTGAGGAAGGAGAATCTCTTGAACTCAGGAGGCAGAGGTTGCAGTGAGCTGAGATCACATTACTGCACTATAGCCTAGGCAACAGAGCAAGACGCCGTCTCAAAAAAGAAAAACAAAAACAAAAAAAAATTAAGAAGAAAAAACAAATAAATAAATTGGGGGATAACAATGGTACCTACATGTTACAGAGGATTAAATCAATCAAACTGAATCCTTGGTACAGTGAGTTACTTCTTAATAATTGAGCAATTACTGGGTGACTATTAATCACTAGTGTACATAATTCTGATGACGTCAATGAAACTGTCCAAGACCATGCATCTAATAAGTGGAGAAAAAAATGTTAACTTAGGACCAAGGAATGCTTGGCTGGGGTTCCTTATACTACATTACCACCACATACAATGTGTAATATTCCTAATTCATCTGCTTTTCCTTGTGTGTAGCCCATATTTCTTCATCATTGTAAAGAAATATCATGAGATGGATGTATTACTGAAATCCAAATGTATTTGCTGCATTTTCCTGGCATGTCCAGCAGAGTTCAATAACAAACATCTGTCAGATACTGGTTGTTTTTTTTAAAAAAAAAAAACAATGTGCTGGGGAAATGCTCACATAGAACTCAGCAGGTGAAACTGTTTTGTTCTTTACCCATGAAGATCTATTAGTCAAATTACCAAATAAACCAAAAACCAAAACCCACACTTTAAGCACAGCACATTTATAGTACAGACAAAGTGTGATAAAGGAATAGGCTAATAAAGGCAAAATTCACTTATATTTTGTGTTCATGGGGTCCTTCTAAGAAGAAAAGGAAAACACAACAATAAATGTCACCTGCTAAGTAGATTCCCAGCTCAACTCTATCCACCTCCACCTCAGGATGCATGTGCGATGTATTGTGTCACAGGCATAGTAGTAAGGAGCAGTTCCTGATCTCTGAAGGATTTTATGAGGCTTGAGCTGCAGCACTAGAGGACCAGCTTGACGATTCCAAAAATGGAGAAGGCTGGTAGAAAGACACAACCTTACTGAACAATGCCTCCACTTCACTGGCTGTGTTCTTTTGTGTTTTAGCTTTAACATAAGCAAAGCATACCTAAAGGAGTGTGTGCACAGGTTTTAAAATACAATATGTAGAGAGTGCTCAGAGTGTGGGAAAGCTAGCTAAGGTCAAAACTGTCTAGATGGCTGGGCGCAGTGGCTCATGCCTGTAATCCCAACACTTTGGGAGGCCAGGGTGGGCAGATCACGAGGTGAGGAGTTTGAGACCAGCCTGGCCAACATGGTGAAACCCCATCTCTACTAAAAATACAAAAATTAGCTGGCCCTCATGGCACATGCCTGTAATCCCAGCCACTCCGGAGGTTGACACAGGAGAATTGCTTGAACCCAGGAGGCGGGGATTGCAATGAGTAGAGATCACACCATAGCACTCCAGCCTGGGTGACAAAGCAAGACTCCATCTCAAAACACACACACACACACACACACACACACACACACAACACACACACACACACACACACACACCTGTCTAGACCTCTCCTTTAGTACGTCACTCTCCCACACCATACATAACTCTCTATCTTCCCTCCCATGTAATTACTTCCCACCCATGATAAACCACAAGAGCAGCTGCATCTGACCATTCTATTTCCAATATCTAGCCAGTTTCTGGAACTTGGAAGGTGCTCTATCAACAGTTGCTGACTGAAGGGTGGCCAAAAGGAGGTGGCCTGCTGAGACCCAAGGGACTGCCACAGTGGAGGGCTGGGATGAAGATAAAGCAGTGCAAATTTGGCAGCTCAAAGCTATGATAAGAGGACTGTGCCTCTCTCCCCCTAGCTCTAGTCATTGTTGCAAGGCAAGATCCAGAAGTGCAAGCAGCAAATGGAAATATCGAGAAGTTTCAAAGGACCAGGACGAAGATCACCGTGAGTAACAAAGCTGACTTGCCTAGCAAGGGTGGTCCATGTATAACTCTGGCACCTTCCAGAACATCGAAAAACACTGCAAGAGTTAAAAGCCCAGAAATAGCTTCCCAGGAGACAAGGTTTACTAGTGCAATTGTTCTGATGCCCCAATCATTCTTCAACAGCTTCCTGGAGTAGACAGTGGCTTTTACAAATTATTTGGGTTTGAGTAGAAGATTTAGTCTCTTTCGTTAAAACAATGTGCTCTGTAAAAACTGTCTGGCTTTTTTTCCTTAATTTAAACTTTCTCTACAAAGAACAACAAACAACCTAAATGCTCAACAACAGTAAAATGATTAAGTATTCCACACAATGGAATATTATATAGCCATTTAAAATGTTGTCTTTGAGTAATAGTTGATAAGATATAGAAAAGAGTCAGAATGCTAAGTAGAAAATGGAGGATATAAAATTGTACATAAAGTATGAAACATCACACTGACTATATTTTTTAAAGACTGGAAGAAAATATTACTTCTTGGCATTGGGATTGTAAGTGGTTGTACACAAATTCCGTACTTTTAAATTTGTCTACAGTGAAGATATTTTATTTATGATAAAAAAGTTATTATTAAAAGAATGATACCTAATGAGAATAATCACTTCCCTGAAACAAGTAACTACCAGTATCAGACTGAAAGTTGCAAAGGTATAACTCCAAAATCCTTTCTGATGGTGCATAGGGGAAAAAAAGTCAGCTGAAAGCCAGACTTATCAATCAACCTGTTTAGTTTCCTATAAATAGGGTTCAGGTGCTAGTACAACAGGTCCTGGAGGAAAGACAACCTTTGCAGTTGAAATATACACCTACAAAAAGGAGAGCAATGCTGAGGATGACTTACTTATGGCCCTTTACATAGCACCACAGCAACAAGTGATGGAGTTTTTTTGTTTTTAAATCTTCCCTTTCATATCTGCCCTGTGAAATAATTCTGGGAAACCAGATCAGAATCACAAGGCCTTGGACACTAACGCTTTTACTTGAGAACAGTGCATAAATTATTGATGATACAGAGGCTGCACTGTGTTCAAAGAGTCTGCAACAGATGAAAAGCTTTTATTTTGGTAAGAAGCAAGAGAATGGGAATAAAAACATGTGGGTGGCTAGACTCTGCGAAGGGTTGCCAACCTTCAAATTTCCTTTGGCTTTGTTTTATGTCCTTCTCTATTTCCTTCAGATAATTTATGTTGGTTAATGGCACTCCCATCCACCCAGTTCCTCAAGCTAGGAACTTGGGACTCATCCTTGATTTCTCTGTCTCCCTCACTCCCCATACTCAACCCAACAAGCTCCACCAGTTCTACCATCCAAGTATGCTCTGAATGAATCCTCCTCTTTCCCTCTTCACTTTGACTATCCTAGTCCAGGCCACCATCACTTCTCATCTTACACAAGGAATTCCTAGCAGTCTCCTGCTTCCACTCCTGCTCCATTCCCTCCAGTCCACTTTCCATATAATACAAACAATGGACCTTGTTGAGTTCTAAAGTTCTTCAGTGTCTTCTCATGTATTCAGAATTCAGATTCCACGCCATGGATATGAGCCCCTGTGTGACCTGGCCCCTGCCTCTGTTTCTTTCTGAACGGGCAAAGCTCAAGTTCTTTCCCTCTCAGAGCCTCTACACATGATGAGGCCCTCTCTGTAACGCTCTTCCCTCACAAGCCTGACGTCCTGGAAGCCTACACCTTAAATCTCAACTCCTCAGAAAGGCTTTCTCTGACCACCTTATCTGTGTTAAGAGACCAATTAGCCTCGATCTCTGTACCCTATTAGGTAAATATACATGTGTTACTTATTTGTTCATTGTCTCCTATAACCATTAAACTGTAAGTTCCATGAGAGAAGGAACCATTTCTAGCTTGTTCACTGTTGTATCTCTAGCAGCTAAACACAGTATGTTTTAATGAAATGAAGAATACTTTGTTTCATCTGTAATTTGTGGTATTTCTACGAGTACAGTTGACCTTTGAATCACAAATTCAAACTGTGCAGGTTTGTTTATACATGAATTTTCTGCAATAAACATACTGAAAAAAACTTATTGAAGATTTACAACAATTTGAAAAAACTCAAACCGCATAACCTGGAAATGTTTTTAAAATTTTTAAGTTAGGTGTGTCATGAATGCGTAAAATATATATGGACACTAGTCTAATAAATATATCATTCACCACTATAAAAATCTTTTATCGAAAGTTAAAATTTATCAAAACCTACACACACAAACACGGACCATACATGGCACCATCCACAGTCAGAAGAAATGTAAACAATTGTAAAGATGCAGTATGAAATCAGAACTGTATAAAATTAACTGTAGTACATGCTGTGCTATAATAATTTAAAATAATATAAAATTAACTGTAGTACATGCTGCGCTGTGTAATAATTTCGTAGATACTCCTGTTGCTATTGAGATGAGTCTGTTTGGTGGACTGGCTTAAAACAACATGTGACATAATCATCTCCATGGGAGCAGTCTGTCTCTCCAGTGAATTGCTTATCATAGCAATAGGTGACCTCTCACAGGTCTGGCATATTTTTCATCATGTTTAGTACAATACTGTAAATTATTAATAATACCATGGAACCCACACAAAGTGCCACCAGTGATGCTGGAAACGACCCCAAGAAGCAGAGAAAAGTCATGACATTACAAGAAAAAGTTGAATCGCTTGATCTGTGACTGAGGTCTGCAGCTGTGGTTGCCCACCATTTCGAGATACATGAATCTGGAGTAAGTATCATTGTAAAAAATAAAAATAAAATGAAATTTGTGAAGCTGTCACTACAGCTATGCCAGTAGGCACAAAAAATATATACGTTTTGCAAAATATCTTTTTATCTCCTGTTGAAAATGCAGCTTTTATGTGGGTGCAGGATTGCTTAAGAAGGGCATACCTGTGGACTATAGTATGATTTGAGAAAAAGCAAAGTCATTATATGACAACTTAAAGCAAAAGGAAGATGAAGGAACTAAAGCTGGGGAATTTAATGCTAGCAAAGGACAGTTTGATAATTTTAGAAAGAGGTTTGGCTTAAGAAATGTCAAGATAACATGAGAAGTTCTGCCAACCAAGAGGCAGCAGATGAGTTCCCAGGTGCCATTAAGAAAATCGTTGAAGAGAAAGGATGCCTGCCTCAACAGGTTTTCAATGTAGAGAAAAGTGCTTTATTCTTGGGATAAAAATGCCACAAAGGACATTAGTAAGGAGCAGAAGGAATCACCAGGACTTAAAATAGAGTTAGGTGAATTGTACTGTTTTGTGCAAATGCAGTTGGGTTTATGATCTAGACTGCCCTTACCTATAAAGCTGCTGATGGCCAAGTCTTGAAGGGAAAAGATAAACACCAGCTGCCAGTTTTTAACTTTACAACAAGAAGGCCTGGACAATGAGAACACTTTTTCTGGACTGGTTCCATCAGTGCTCTGTCCTTGAAGTCAGGAAGTACCTGCCAATAAAGAACTGCCTTTTAAAAGTTCTTTTGATATTGGACAATGAAGTGGTCTACTTACCTCCAAACACAGTGTCTCTAATTCAGCCTCTAGATCATGGGATCATAAAGACCTTTAAGGCTCATTACACACAGTACTCTCTGGAAAGGACTGTCAGTGCTATGGAGGAAAATCCCAACAAGGAGAACATAATCAAAGTCTGGAAGGATTATACCATTGAAGATGATATCACTGTTACAGAAAAGACAGTGAAAGCCATCACACCTGAAACAATAAATTCCTGCTGGAGAAAACTGTGTTCAGATGTTGTGCATGACTTCCCAGAATTTAGGACAGAGCCTATCAAGGAAACCATGAAAGAGACCGTAGATATGGCAAAAAAGAATAGGTGGGGTGGGATAGGTAAAGGGTTTCAAGATACAGATCATAGAGAAATTCAAAATCTGATAGACACCACACCAGAGGAATTAAACAGAAGACAACTGGATAAAGATGAGTGCTTCCGAACCAGTGCCAAATGATGAAGGAGACACAGAAATGCCAGAAAACAAACTGACGTTAGATAATCTAGCACAAGATTCTGATTTTTCAAAACTGTTTTTGGCTTCTTTTACAACATGGACCATTCTATGACCTGGATGGTGAAACCTGCAAATTGGTACCATATACAAACATTTTTAGATAAATGACAAAGCAAAAAATCAGACAGAAATTATGATATATTTCTGCAAAGTTATACAGAATGTGCCTGCCTCTCCTGCCTCTCCTTTCACCTCCTCCCTCTCTGCTACCCCTGAGATAGCAAGATCAGTCCCTCCTTTTCCTCCTCCTTCCCAGCCTCCTCAATGTGAAAATGATGAAGAAGAAGAAAACCTTTGGAATGATCCACTTCCACTTAATAAATAATGGGTAATAGAAATATCTGGGGATTTAGAATTTAAACAAGGAAAAGTAAATATATTTTCTCTTCCTTATGATTTTCTTAATAACATCTTTTCTCTAGCTTATTTTTTTGTGAGAATATGGTGTATAATACTTATTTTAAAAATATGTGTCGATTGACCATTTATGTTATTAGCAGGGTTTCCAGTCAAGTAGGCTACTAGTAGTTTTGTGGGGGCCAAAAGTTATATGCAGATTTTTGACTGCATAGGTATTAGCATCCCTAACCCCTGCATTGTTCAAGGGTCAACTGTATATTAATAATGCAAGACAGAAAATAAATCCCTGACTTCTAAGCTGATTTCTGAAGTCACTGTTTACTTCCGCATTTGATTTCTCAACATGCCCTCTCAAGCCAATTTCTAGAATAAAAATTTGGCATGGAGACTTATAACCACGAAAAACATCCCCAGCCTCCAAACACCTGGTATTAAGCTAGCTAACCTAGGCTCATATGTCACAGACTTCACATTACATCTATTTAATCCAAATCCTTTAATTATTGCCAGCCCAGGAAGCTATCTGACAATGCACGGGGCATAAACTGCCAGACACTTGATTAATGTAAAAGTGGATTGTAGCTAGACATGTACATTTGCATGGTTCTAAAATTTTCCTAGAGGACTCTCTAAACATAATTCTATCATGTGAATACCATATCACAGGGCCCTCCAGACAGATTCTGGGCATGATTCAATTCTTACAATCAAATGCTCTATTTGGTAAAACAATCCATCTCATAAACAATACTAAGTTGTCACTGGCTGTAATAAGTTGTTCTGATGAAACATACAATTCCCAGGTTCCAACTGTTGCCTCTGTCATAACCACTATTTCTAAATCCTCTTTGCTTAAATGTTTAAAATTTTCAACTAATAACTTCAAATGGGGCTTTACCTAGGGAAAAAAGATGAGTGGTAGGAATCATTCTGAAGGATGAACCCATGAGAACACCAAAAACAACGGGCTTCCCTGGTTTTTAATGACCGATGTCCTTAGTTTAGTATTTTGTTCAATGTTTCCAATGCAATTTAGATCCAAGACTATATGGTACAAATACTAACTCCTCCAGAAAACTTTGCTGTAATTGTATATATTTACTTAATGTTCAATATGCGGCAGGCTCCGTCATTAAATCCTCCTGGCAACACTCTTAGGTGGGTACAATATTATCCTCCATTTCATAGATGAAGAAGAGGCTCAGAGAGATAAATAATTTAAAATTAAAATTGCAGTAAATATAAGGATGGGGTTTTGAACCCATTCAGTCCATGTACTTAATAACTACTTTACAGTCATGAATACATGAATGAGTGCTTCATCTACAGAGAATTCCTGAGGTGTCATCTAGACTTTTATCAGATTATACCTGTCATTCTTCCTTGTTTAAATTCTAAATCCCTACATATTTCCATGACCCATTATTGCACAATCGCCATTACGTCACAAAATAAAGACACATTTACTTGGTATATGGTATAGTCTAGGTCCTGTCCTAGGTACTGGTAAAAAAA
>NW_016107405.1:5107432-5170041 GCF_001604975.1 Cebus imitator | reverse complement strand
AGAAGAAAGTCCCATTTCTGGTAGACTAACTAGAACACAGTACAGGAATAACAGGTGGCACTGTGTGGGAGCAGCAGTGACCAACTATGTCCCTGAGAGAAGCTAAAAAAGGCTTCATGGAAGTAACACATGAGCTGGAATGCAAAGGACAAGCACAGATTTACCAAGCAGAAATGGGAAGAAAAGGCATTTCAGTTAGAGGGAAAACACTTTGTAGAGGTGTGAAACTGCAAGCATATGGTCTTTTAGATGAAAAGCAAGACTTAATAGAGAAGTTGGAGTTGGCAGTGTCCCAGGGGAGACAGAAAAACTAAGGCTTGCCAGACAGGCTGAATACAGACAGGGAAGGGTCTTACATGCTGCGGGAAGGAAACAGGGCTCACCCTACAGGTGATGGGGAACTGTTAGAAAAGCAGCACGGCATAGGGGAAAAAGCACTACCAACAGACAGATATGGGTCGGACTCTTCCTTATACCACTTACAGGGGGCTGGTTTTCAGCAAGGTACATAATTTCACTAAACCACAGTTTCCTCATCTGCAAAACATAGACACTGTAACATATTCCTCATGGGACTGGTGTAAGGTGTGAATGAATGCATTATCGATCTACATTAAACAGCTGGTACAAAACAACTGCTCAACACATGCTGGTTGCTTTCACCACTGGCTGTTACAACCTCTCTAGAACTTGATTTCCCTTTAACTGAAAGGTATACATCCTGAAAAGGTAAAATCCACTAAAAACTTGAAAGCCAAAGATGGACCCTGTCTCCTCAATCTCAGCACAGACCTTAACATTTTGTGAATAAATTTATTCATTCCACAGATTTCACTGGTCAGCAATAATGTGCCAGGTCTTGACCTAATGCCAGGCATACAACGGGCCAAGCAGATAAAAACCCCTGTCCTTGTGGAGCTTTCATTTGGGAATGGGAGGCTAGAAAGTGGGGAAGATAGATAATATGCATTAGTAGGTAAATTGTATGATCTATTAGAAGGTGATAAGGGCAATGGAGGAAAATTAAATAGGGTAACAGAGATAAAGAGTGCTAACAAGTAGAATGGTCAGGGCAGGCCTCATTGAGAAGGTACCATTCGCTCAAAGACTTAAAGAAATAAAGGAATGAGCAATGCAGATATGGAGAAAGAACATTCAAGAAAGAGGGACCACAAAGCTCAAAGACCCTACAGCAGCAGTGTACCTGGTGTATCTGAGGATAGCAGGCAGGCCTATGTTACTACAGCTGACTAGGAGGAGGGAATGCTGTGTTATGGAAGGTAACATCAGAGACATAGCATGGCCAGATCTGGTAGGGCTCTAATTCTGAGGGTGATGGAAAGCTATTGGAGGGTTTAAGCAGAAGAGTGACAAGGTCTGACTGGAGTTAGAAGAAGCTCTCTCCGGTTCATGGGAAGCAAAGGTGAAAACAGTATTACCAATAATAAGACTTCTATAGTAATCCAGGCATAAGATGTTGTCTTTGGCCACGGTAGTAAGGGTGGAGGCAATGATAATACATTTGAAGGTAAAGCCAACACCACTTACTGGCAGTGCATGTAGAGTGTCAGAAACAAAGGAGTCATGGATAACCTCAAAGTATTTGGTCTCAATAACTAGAAGGATGGAGCAGTCACAACCTGAGAAGGTGATGAGTGGGTGAGTACAGGTAGGTGGGAAAGGCATCAGAAATCAGTCTTGGAACACATCTCACAAATAGAGGTACTTGTGGGACACCCAGCTAAAGATGTTGCCTAGACCACTGGATGAGCAGGTTTGAGTTCAGAGAGGCCTCGACTAGAGATACAAATTTGGGAGCTGTCTGTAAATAAATGGTATTTAGAGAGGTAAGACTAAATGAATGAATAAACATTAACTTTGAAATCATGGTATCCTGGGTTTGACTCTTGGCACTGACAACTGTTGAGTAACCTTACAGAAGCATCTTTAAATGTTTTCTGAATTCCTTTTCCCCTGAATGAAATAGTATGATAAAACCCCTACTTTAGGGGCCGAGGCAGGCTGATCACCAGTGGTTCAAGAGTTCGAGCAGCCTGGACAACATGGTGAAAACCCAACCCTGCTAAAAATTTTTTTACAAATTAACTGAGTGTGGTGGCACACACCTGTAATCCCAGTTACTCGGGAGGCTGAGGCATGAGAATTGTTCGAATCCAGGAGGCAGAAGTTGCAGTGAGCCGAGCTCGTGCCACTGCACTCTGTCTCAAAAAAAAAAAAAGAAAGAAAAGGAAAAAACCACCTACTTTAGGGATTTACATGCATACACAAAGCACCTAGAAGGTATCTATTACATGTCAAGCTTTCAAATGAAAAAGACATTATCAGGCTTTTAAGCAAATTAGTGATGTTAACAAATTTGTTAGAAAAAATACCTTCATGCAACCCAATCCCTGCCACTAAAATGAAACATTCCATCAGATATGTAAATCAAAACTGCCAACAATCCCCTTTCTCTTCTTTATGAAGCCAAAGAAAAAAGACATCTGAGAGAGAAAGAAAGGGAAAAGGTAAGTGTTTAAGAACCTATCCCAGGGATGTGTACTGAGAAAGAACAACATATGTTGAAAACTAAATAACGACAACAGGCAGAGTGGTTCAAGAGGCAGACTAAGTCCTAGTCCTAGAGTCCCTAGTAAGTGTGTGTCCTCTCAAAAACTCTTTGACCCTGAAAAATGCAAATATAATTAAGGAAAACTGGCTAGAAGTTAAGAAATACATATCACCATCTTCATCCTCAGACACAACAGGCATTAACATCCAACTGGAATCTCTTCAAGTGAATGGATATAACACTTGCTATCTCACAGGGGTGTGGTAATGTTATTTTACAAGTTTAGACTTAAAAATTAATAGCACTAATAACAAAATCTGAGGAACTGAAGTAACATTTATGAAACAATCTGAGAGACTGCAATGAATAACAACATCTATGCCTTACAATGGTGTAGACAATCACTTCTTCACCTTGGGAGATGAGGTCAGGCTCCCTTTAGACCTCATTCATGACAAGCTTTCATTGGTTAAAGGCAATTAAACAATACAGGAAACTCCCTGACCTTTTCTGAGAAGGCTTGTTGACTTGGGAATACGAGGCAGTTATCATAAAAGTAGTAAGTTTAATCAAGTAAATATTTCTTGACCTGAAAATTTAATTTGTCTCAAACATATATGACTTCTTCAAATAGCAGATAAAATTTTCTTAGGTCACAATGGAAAAATTGAAAAGGAATAGTCTCAAAGGTCTCAGCAATACATACCAATGCTTGCTTCATTAGTCATTATTTTCATCAACACCAATTTTTAACAACAACTCTTAAGACTATAAAGCATAAATAATTCATCTTTATTCCTCCACTGGGACGCTTTAAGTCAAAATAAAAAATTACTAAGACTGAATACATTTTCCTCCCCCAAACTGCTGTAATCAGACATGAGGAAGTGGAGAGCTAGAAAATATGAAGGTATTCCAAAGATTATTAATAGCATGTGTTTTGTGATGATTCAATGAAAATTCATTCTTACATGTCTATTTAATCCTTTATGGATTACTATGTTAGTTCTAAAACAAAAAAGTGAATTGTTTTATGTGTTGCAATGATGGTTCAAAACACTATTTAATCCATTCCTAAATAATTATGTTAAACATTTCAAGTAAAAAAAAATTTATGAGGCTGGACACGGTGGCTCACACTTGTGATCCCAGCACTTTGGTAGGCCAAGGTGGGCGGATCACAAGGTCAAGAGATTGAGACCATCCTGGCTAACATGGTGAAATCCCGTCTCTACTAAAATACAAAAAATTAGCTGGGCGTGGTGGTGTGTGCCTGTAGTCCCAGTTACTTGGGAAACTGAGGCAAGGGAATCACTTGAACTGGGGAGGTAGAGTTTGCAGTGAGCTGAGATTGCACCACTGCACTCCAGCCTGTGGCCAAGGTGAGACTCCATCTCAAAAAAGCAAAATTTATGAATTATAATCATGATGAAAGAATATATACAGTGTGGAACCACTATGCTAAAATATATTATACAGTTAACATAAATGACCTAGATATTATGTCAAATCTCATTTTAATATTTAACTGCATGAATTTTCCCTAAAAAAAGGGAAAAAAAAAACTAACTGGATCAAAGATTCAAAAGTAAAAAAGGAAAGTATAAAAGTACTAGAAAGAAATATAGGAGGTCTATATATATATACACATATATATATATATTTTAATTTTGGAGATGGCAAGTCACAAAACAAAAGGCATAAATGAAAAATTTATAAATCTGACTACATGGAAATTTAAAATGCCTACAAGAGTGAAGAATGCCATGAAGAAAAAAAAACAAATTGAAGTACTCTACTGGCAATCATGACACCATGTTTGGAATTATACTTAACAGGGAATAAAGACAGAGTGACACTCCGTCTAATCTCTGTCTTTTAATATCTTACACTTCCCACTTCATTATGATTAATAATCAAGGTATGCTCTAGCCCAAACAGAGGCTATAAAACAGTATAAACTGGATGACTTTCTTGGAGAGTAATTTAGTGATTTTACCCTTAAATTTATAAACTATCAACTCCATTTTGGGGAATTTTTGCTACAAATATATTTGTGTATATTCACAAAAAATTGTAATAGCCCAAACTGAAAACAGCCTAACAGTTCCATCAATAGAGAATCATTTAAATAAATTATAGTATGGTCATACAAAATATGACTATGAAGCTGTTTTTAAAAAGAAAGTAATAAATCTAAAGATAGTCTCTACATCTTGTTTAAACATTTGCTTTAAAAAGCAAAAACTCAAATAATATAAAAATGTGGAATGTAAACTCCTGTTTGTGTAAAATAAAGAAGAGAGACTACATATGTGTATCTATTAGGCAAGAATATTTCTGAAAGGTTATGCAAGGCCACCCACATTCCTTGGCTTGTGGCTCTCTCTTTCCATCTTCAAAGCAAGCAAAGGCAGGTTGAGTTCTTCACATTTAGCATTACTCTGACCTCTTCTTCTGCCTCCCTCTTTGATATTTAAGGACCCTTGTGATTATACTGAGCCCACCTGGATAATTCAGCACAATATCCATATTTTAAAATCGGTCTATTATCAACCTTAATTCTACCTGGTTTAAACCTTAATTTCCCTTTGCCATTGAATGTAGCATATCCACAGGTTCCAGAGATTAGGACATGGACATAGAGATCTTTGAGGGCCATTATTGTGTTTACCAAAGGTATGGGTACACAGTTCAGAGAAAGGGGCTTTCTTATTTTTCTTTAAAGCAAAATATGCTTTATTGAAATACCCTATACAACTGTTTTAGGAAAATAAGAATACATGTATGCATAGAGAAGGGGCATTCATATGTGAAAAGTGATCTTATATATGGATATGTAAGATAGATGTCAAAAGTAATAAAGCAAATGGGAAACAATTTATAGGAAAACATGAAAAAGAAGGAAACATTCCAGTTAGCACCAAGCATTAATCAAATAATTTCTCCCAGTAGCAACCACTTAGCAGATCTTCATTCTTTGCTAATATTAATTCTTTAAAAATATCCATACCACTGCCTTATAGCTCTGGTTAATTTAGTGACTGTAATATGATTTTTTGGCACTAAACATCTCTAGGCTTTACTGGATGAGAAAAGCAGAACACTCCAGTAAGAGCAGAACTTACAATGAATAGCCAATCAATCTGCTTGCTCATCTACTAGAATTACATTCATTCTCAGTGTAGAAAAATGAACATGCAGTAAAGATTCAATTCTAGGTTGCCAGGTGACACTTCTCTAAACCCTTTAAATGAAAATCAGCTGATACCTTTGCGCAAACATCACTCAGGCTTTCTTGTTCATGTTCAGAGCCTCCACACCGCAAGGCAGATACAGCCCTGAAGGGCTGTTCCCCAGAGAAATCCTTAAACATTCTAGAAATCACCATCTACTAATGGTAACTTTTACTCAGTCCAGAAAAACGGAAAGCAAAGTGGTATGTAGTGTAGGGACTAGGCAAGAAGAGGGGCAAAAAGACAGGTGAATGATAAGGTTTGATGGGATATGTATGTGTGTAGTTCCATAGAGTAGGTTCTATAGAATGAAATTAGTACAGAATATTCTTTAAGATAGATTAATTCAGAGTTAATTGTAGACCCTCTTGGCAATGATATTATTGCACAGACTATTTTAAATGCAAAAATGAAAGCCTAAATATATCAGCAAATTGTCCTACTGGTAATGGTTTTTCCCAAGAGGAATTGGACCAATCATCACTTCATTGTGACAAACAGGTACACCTAGACCCACTGGTAAATAAATGAATTACATCACTAGATGAATTTTTAAGAAGTTTTACCTATGACCATCCCCTAAAGAATTACTATGAAGCAAAATGTTCAGCTGAAATGTGCTGCCCAGAGAGGGTATTTACTATGTGAAGAACAAATATATACCTACCCACTACCTGACTAAATTTCTTACAATGAACTGTTTTCATGTGCAAGCATGATGGCTCTCCTTGGGCTCTTCTAGCTTCCGTGACAGATTATTTCCCTTGGAACGCCTGTCCAAGATTTGCAAGATCCTTGGCCATGCAAGACAGTCTGGTTTGTGACTAAAGAAGAGTTGGGATAACTGGCCCAGAATGAGTTCAAGTCAGGCTTACCAAAATCACAGCCTAAGCAAGGGTGCTACCCACCCCACTGGGAAGTACTGAGGTGCAGTGTAGGGAGGAGGGATTTGTTTTCAGCCACCTTAACATAAAAAACAAATTTTTAAAAATAAAATCAAAATATATTTTTCCTACATAAAAGGCAGAAAGCAAATGATATTATTGCATTCTTCCATGTCCTTACAAATTCTAAGTTTGCATGAAATTTTTTGCTTTTGCAGAGAGGTTCTCACTGTCATCCAGGCTGTAGTTCAGTGGTGCCATCAGGGCTCACTGCAGCCTTGACCTCTCAGGCTCAAGCAATCCTTCTACCTCAGCCTCTTGAGTGGCTGGAACCACAGATGCATGACACCATGCTCAACTAATATTTAATTTCTTTGTAGAGACAGGGTTTCCCTATGTTGCCAAGGCTGGTCTTCAACCCCTGGCCTCAAGCAATCCTCCTGCCTTGGCCTTTCAAACTGCTGGGATTATAGGCATGAGCCATCATACTCAGCCAATATTTTTAAATATATAGCAGAGTAGTATAAATTTCCAACATAATCTGGTAACTGGAACCAGGTATCTTAAACTTTGGCAAGTCTTTTGCCCTCCAATTCTAGTTCCAGGAATGTATCTTAAGGAAAATAGCATGGCTACATGCAAAGATTTAACCATAAGAATCTTTGCCACATCTATTTATACAGGAAAAAAATGAGTAAAAAACAAATAATCACTCATAAAGGATTAGCTTAAAAAGTATGTTTCAAACTACAACAAAGTATTCTGTGGCTATTACATTCAGAATTATGGCAAAATATTTATTAAATATTATTAAATGAAAAAACGCAGACTGCAAGTAATATATACAAAATAATATCCTTTTACACAAATCACTCAAAAACTGTAAGATGTATTAAAGAAGATATCATTGAGTGGAAGGATTTGGATGTCATTAATCATTTCTTGAGCAGGACAGTCTGCTTTAAACACAGAGCTAGAAATATTCACTATATTTTATGCACACATATACACCCCTTTACATATATCTGTATATCTATGTATAGTATAAAGCCCCTAATACACTGCCTTCCAAGTGCTCAGTACATGTTTATTCTCATTTATAATTATATAACTATGCATTCAACACTTACTATATGTGAAGCACTGTACTAAGAATATACTTACATAGCTATCTCATTTACCTTTACAGCAATTTTAAGGGTAGGGTATTGTCCTCAATTTAAAGATAAAAAATTGCCCAAGATCACTAGCCCAGTCAAGGACAGAACCAAATCAATCCCAATCTGTCTGGCTTCACAGCTCAGATACTTATCTTCTTCCTTCCTTTTTTATTGGTATTGTTTAAGACATCTACAATGAAAATGAACTCTGACATCTAAAAAAAAAAGATTTCAGACACTGGAAAGATTAAAATGGTATTGTGTTCTAAAAAATAGCTCTCACCCTAGCCTTAAGAAATGAAAGCATCATTAGGTGTCAATCAATATCCAACAGAGAAAAAGTAGTGTAAATAAGTAGACTAAAACTGGCCTGCATAGGCTAATGCAGGAACCAAGAGTGAACAAGCCTTTCTAAGCAGTAGGAGCTGTCACAAAGCCTACCATTTGCTGTGATCCCCTTTACTGAGTACACTGGGAGTTTTTGCCATTAGCTTGGGAATGATCTTTAGCAATGAAGATGACTCCAGGTAAATTACAGAAAATTATTCTTTAAAAGGTTATCACATTGGATCTAGCTTTTTAGTGTCAAACATCTATCATCAGATATTCTTCAGTTAAGGCCATAGCAATAGAAAGTCCAGCCCCTTCCCCTAAGCACTCCCCTTTAAAGAACACAGCTTATATCAAGTTATCAATCACCTACATCTCCACATACTGAACACAATTATCTGGACCAATTATTTCACCTCAGATTTAAATTATTTCCCGAGGCATCCATTTGCCATTGAGTAAAGAGCTTATTACATGTTGGGAAGTGATGAGCTAAACCATAATGTCAGATATCGGATTCAATTCTATCCAGAAATAATTTAACACAATTCAAGACGATGCTATTTGCCACATAATCAGAAGTCTCATTTGATCCCTCACGCATTCAGAAGCATAGGCTAGCAGTAAAAGATCTTGGGGAACACAAGAACAACAGAAAAAATAATCTTTATGTGCAACACGATGTGCTGAACACATAATTTATCATTTTAATAGTTTCATGAAAACTGAATAAAACATATTCCCACCACCTCTAATAGGAGAACGTGAAAGATCACAGCACTCCCCTCTCTTGATTCTGAAAGAAAAGGTCTATTTGTAACTCAGGTTACAAGGTGATGTTAGATGCCCGGGCCAACCTTTTGGGATCAGTCTTTCACCATTCCCTCATCTGTTTGGTAACTCATTCTAATTGATTGCATTTGACTGCCTTCTCTGTTTAAATGGCATCATAAAACCCTTTCCTCATCAGCCTGAAATTGCCTCTCCTTGGGAAGCTTTTGTGGTAGGACCCTGCATTAAGGGCATAGCATAAAAAAGTAATGCTGCATATTTTCATAAAAATACAAGGTCACAAGACCTTCCTCCCAAACGCTAAATTCTCCTAATCACCAGTATAAAATACCAATGTTTAGGGGAAGGCTGCCTCACAAAATGTGGTCTGGGCAATTGCTCTGGCTGCCCATGCGACTTCCATGGCAGCTGTTCAGGGCAGAGCTGCTCTCCCCACTTGTATTGCCAGCATTCCTAGAGCCACAATGCTGGGTCTAACCTGTGGCTTTTTACTTGTGTTAGGGAAGGAGGATGCTTATTATGAAGCACACCTGCTGAATTCTGTAAGAGGCCTTTAGGCTGAAGTGCTGAAAGAAAAAAAGTCTGAAACTGTTATCACACCTACCGGTACCCCTAGGAAATGATTTGAAACTGAGTTTAGATTGAGAGAGTCAAGCAACTGGGGCTTTCTACCAAATGCAGGACATTTTATTTTATTATGCAAATATCATCTCGTAACACCAAATGGGCAGCCAAATCCAAAAGTGTATAATATCGTATCATATCATATGAATATGACATAGGGCTACCCCAGTGAAAGACAATTGCCACCTAAATGCCCCTGTCCCTGCTTTCTTTCTCTGTACATGGTTGTCCCAGAAGGGGCCTTAAATTATCATATCTCATTTGCACAGTGGCTGAACAGAGAACAAAAAGTGCAGAGCCTAGCACTGCTGTTTACCTAGTCTTATTCCTAATGTCAATTCTCAAAAGCAAATAAATAAAATAAAAGCCCAGTCAGCTAAACGGGTAAAATATTCCGTTGTTTCCTGACCAGATTAACCAATTTCACTGATCATGATAAATGTCATGTTATCCCTTATTCCAGACATTATGTTTTTCAGAGCCACACACATTACAAATGATAAAATATTCTGGATCATTTAGACTAACAGCCAATCTTGTAGCAGTAACCTGATTCCCTGCAGAGGACTGGTCACCGTTAGTGGGTAGCTCAACTGCATGAAAGACAAATCAGAAATGTTAGTGCTTCAGGAGCAGAGTTCTAATAAAACACAGGAAAGTCAAATCTTAATATGTGGAATGAGCTTGTCAAACAGTAATAAACAATTCTCAGGGAGATGTATTAAACAGCAAATTACTATTTTACTTGTCAGTCTCAGACTCCACAAATGCACCCTAGGTCAGAAAAAGAAAAACCAGTTACCTCAGGCTTATAATGCTAATATCCTAAGAAACCTCCAGAATCAGTTGTAAAACAGTAATAAAGCTATAAACTTCTTGTGTACTTCTCAAGGAATTCGCAATCATCTGGTCATTCATATTATCAGCAAAAATGTATCGATTCATATTAGATCCTAAACTAATATATTCCTTAAGAATCATCTATTCTACAAAAAAGTATCCACTCAGATTTTAAAAAGGCTAATTCTAATGTTTTTAAGCTACAAATTAGAGTACATTCAATGTCAAAGAAGAGGAGAAATTAACTCTATAAACCTAATTCAGTTTTATCTACTTAACAATGTCAGGTAGAGAAAATTCTAAAGAATATTCATGAAAACAAAAGTCCTCCTGCTAGCAGCAGTGGTTACAATGGAGACATTTCCCTTATTAAAAATGAAAAAGCCTTTAAAAAACTTTAATCAAACTACTGTAATGAGAAAGGTTCTGATAGCTATGAAATTTACTGACTCAGTTAAAATTTCCACTATATATGTGTGTTTTACTTTAAGCAAATTAGAGGTACCAAACACAATTTGAATTTGCAGATGAATTATTTGCTTTAAAAAGAAATGTGCCATCCCACAAAAAAATTAAAAATAGAAAATGTTTCTTCCATTCATTTGAAACAATCTACTGACAAAAGAAATCAATGCACAATTTCAGGAAACAAAGGCGAGACATATTCTGCATCCCTGAATTATTGTTCCAGCCTGACACCACAGACAGCTGGTGTTACTCAGACTCCAACTTCCTAAACAAGAGAGGCTGGAAAAGGTCAATTTAATATTAAAAACAAACAGTCTATAGTCAGGTGTGCAGCTGGGTAATTCCAGAACAGATGAAGACCCAAGCACTCAGGGACCTCGGTATTTTATATCTTTAAAAAAAAAAAACAACTATCCAGTTTGCCAGTCCTCTGCATGGAATCAAATGTAAACACGGTCTTGGCTTCATAAAGTCTGAAGGAAAATTATTCACGTTACAACACCACAGAAAAAGTTTTTCATTCTATGCATAAGTACTGGAGGGTAGCAATACCGTTTCCTGATCCCCCTTATACAACTAAACAAAACATCTTGGATGCATGTTAATATAAAAACTAAAAGAAACAGATCAGAAAATAAACTCTTAGGCGTATTATTTCCCTTCTTATATAACGATAACTCTGTCTATCCCAATTAAAAGTCAAAAAGGGTTTATCAGCTTCTTCAAAGGAGAAAATGCCAATTAATCTATTCAAATTGAGATTAAACAATACAAAGCATGCTACGACATCTATATCAAAATATCATAAAGCTTTTTAAAAAAGAATTACAAATATGCACGACTTTAAAAAAATCTAACAAAGCTACAAACATATAAATTAGATAAACCAATGAGTAATTATTAGTATTTGAAGTCTTCTTAAAATACTGTTTCAGCTAAAATATAATACCATTACAAAGGTATAAATTCCATTCACATTTTCATGAAAAGGTTATTGACCTTATTGTATTTAATAAGCAAGACACTCTGAGAGATGAGATTGACTAAGTATTAGGTGAGGTGAGCATAAAACCTAGAGCCACTGATGTTCTGTCTTTAAAAAACTTTTAACCCCTTACATATCATAGCCTTTGATACAGCAAATGTTTAAATGGACATATTGAATGCAATTGGCAGGATAAAACAATAACATAAATGACTAATATAATACCTAATAACAGCAGGTAGTACTCATTGAGCCTTTACTAGGCAATAAATATTTTAAGGCATTTAAAACTCAAAACAGGCCAGGCACAGTGGTTCACACCTGTAATCTCAGCACTGTGGGAGGCTGATGCAGGAGGATTGCTTGAGCCCAGGAGTTGAAGAACAGCCTGGGCAACAGAGCAAGGCCACCTCCACAAAAAATAAAATATTAGCATGGCATAGTGGTGTGCACCTGTGGTCTTATATACTTGAGAGGCTGAGGTAGGAGGATCACAAGAGCCCAGAGGTTGACGCTTCAATGAGCTGTG
Source organism: Cebus imitator (assembly GCF_001604975.1). NCBI lineage: Eukaryota > Metazoa > Chordata > Mammalia > Primates > Cebidae > Cebus > Cebus imitator. The sequence goes on along the minus strand of NW_016107405.1, from coordinate 5,157,621 downwards.
ATCGTGTCACTTCTCTCAAGCCTGGGTGCAGAGTGAGGCCCTGTCTCTAAACAAACAAACAAAAAAGAACAACAACAAAAACCACCTCACAACAGCCCCATGACACCTGTTTATAAGCCTACTTTACAGGGTAAGAAACTGAAGCCAGAGAAGTTAATCAATCTATTCAAGGTCATTCAGCTAGCAGAATGAGGATTTTGGTCAACTGACTGACTCCAGATCATATAAACCAGAAGAGATGCTCCCTCCATTATAAAGTACAACAGAACTTTAAAAAATGTTGTATGAGGCTAGGTATGGTGGCTCATGCCAGTAATCCTAGCACTTTGGGGGCTGAGGCAAGTGGATCGCCTGAGGTCAGGAGTTCGAGACCAGCCTGGTCAACATAGTGAAGCCCTGTCTCTACTAAAAATGCAAAAATTAGCTGGGCGTGGTGGTGGACACCTGTAATCCCAGCTACTTGGGAGGCTGAGGCAGGAGAACTGCTTGAACCTGGGAGGCAGAGGTTGCAGTGAGCTGAGATTGCACCATTGCACTCCAGCCTGGGCAACAGAGCATGGCTCTGTCTCCACACACAAAAAAAGGCATATGTGTACAAAGCAATAAAGTAGACATGCATGAATTAAAATTGTATTCATCTTATCCCCTTAGAATGTAAATAGCCAGATAGCAGGAACCAAACTTAATAAATTTTTCCATTTAAAACAGTTATTTCTCATTATTTGCCATTTGTACATTCAATGCTGACATTTCCATCCTAGCTCATACTTTATATCCAATATATACACAGTTTGATGCTGCTATGTGATGTGTTCCTGGTATGGAAAGTTTCAAAGATAATTAACGTATCAATTGCTTATCAAGTGCCATTAAAGGTTTGCCATTTTACTTATTCCATTTAAGCATTACAGCAATCGTATGAGGTTAATATTATCCCCATTTCACAGATGAGCAAATTGAAGCTAGGAAATAAGATTCCCAAAGCAACATAGTAAAACTAACCCCCTTTTCTGCCTGACCCAAAGCCCAGGTTCTTAAGCACTGTGCTATATATTTACAATAAAAATAACTAACGAAGTATTCCTGCCTGGAACTAACTTAGAAAAAGGGTAAGAAAGTCAGCACAGATGTATCTATAATTCCTAAGTATATTCACCATTACAGCTTTCAGAAGACTACACTAAGTAGGGAGTATTAGATGATTACTGTCTTATAAGCTGCCTAAAACAAAGGTGGATGAATGTGATATTGTTTTGAAGATGAAATATGTTATAGATTCATATTTATTATGCATATACATAATATGCTGTTTCAGGTCAACTGAATCTCTATCAAATTTGGCTTCAAGTTTAAAGACTTTGAAAATTACTGCAAGTAATGTCAAATAATTAGAAAAGGGTCTCAAAAATTCAAATTCAATTTAATTTTTAAAGGTGACAAATGTCATCTGAATCTATTTTTAGAGAAAAGTTTGGTTTCAGAACTCTTGATCATGAGGATCCACAGATTTATTAGAGTCACAAAAAGGTCGATAATCCAACAGGACTACAGAATCAGCTTAACAAGAAGGGGAATCCTGTTTTTGAATATAAAAACTCATAAATTCAGACCTTTCTAATTAAAGAAATGTGAATATTTGGCAAGAACTGGAGTAAAATATATATAAATATAATAAAGTGATTTCCTAAGATATGACAAACAGGAAGAAAGAAGCAATTCATCTTGTTGAGAGAACAAATGTTTTAAGGGCCATAAAAGTAGCATTTACATAAACATAATTTTTTAATGTTCTAAGTACAAGCCATTCTTTTTTTATTTTTAAAAATATTTTAACTAGGCCAGGCACAGCAGCTCATGCATGTAATTCTAGCACTTTGGGAGGCAGAGGAGGGCAGATCACTTGAGGTCAGCCTGGTCAACATGGCGAAACCCCATCTCTACTAAAAATACAAAAATAAGCCGTGTATGGTGGCATGTGCCTGTAATCCCAGCTACTTAGAGGATTGAGGCAGGATAATCGCTTGAACCCAAGAGGCGGAAGTTGCAGTGAGCTGAGATTGCGCCACTGCATTCCAGCCTAGGTAACAAAGAAAGACTCCATCTGAAAAAAAAAAAAAAATACACACACACATTCACACACACACACACACACACACACACTTATTTTAGGTTCAGGGGAACGTGCAGTTTTATTATATAGGTAAACTCACGACTCAGGGGTTTGATGTACAGATTATTTTGCTACCTCGATACAAAGCCTAGTACCCAACAGTTTTTTGTGCTTTTTTCCTCAATTTCTCTCTTCTCCCGCCTTCCTCCCTCAAGTCGGTCCCAATGTCTGTTATTCCCCTTTCTGTCCATGTGTTCTCATTATTTAGCTCCCACTTAAAAGTGAGAATATGCAGTATTTGCTTTTCTGTTCCTGTGTTAGTTTGATAAGGATAATGGCCTCCAGTTCCATCCATGTTCCTGCAAAGGACATGATCTTGTTCTATTTTATGGCTGTATAGTATTCTGTGTTGTATATGTACCACATTTTACTTATCCAGTCAATCTCTGATGCGCATTTAGGTTGATTCCATATCTTTGATATTATGAATAGTACTGCAATGAACATATGAATGCATGTGTCTTTACAATAGAACAATCTGTATTTTTTTTAGTATATACCCAGTAGAGGGGTTGCTGGGTTGAATGGTAATCCTGCTTTTAATTCTTTGAGGAGCTGCCACACTGCTTTCTACAATGGTTGAACTAATTTACACTCCCACCAGCAGTGTATAAGCATTCCCCTTTCTCTGCAACCTTGCCAGCATCTGTTGCGTTTTGACTTTTCAATAATGGCCATTCTGACCGGTATGAGATGGTACCTCACTGTGGCTTTGATTTGCATTTCTCTAATGATTAGTGATGTTGACCATTTTATCATATGCTTGTTGGCCACATGTAAGTCCTCTTTTGAAAAGTGTTCATGTCCTTTGCCTATATAAACAATTCTTATCTATTTGTTAAAACATACTCTAAAAGACTCCCTCATGACAACATTTGTTTAGTGAAATCTCACTTTCCAGGTTATTTAAGACTTTTACAAGTGCAAATAATTCCTCCAAATTCAAATTAATGATGTGTTACTAATGCCACCACTTTTACATTTACTATATGTTACCTAGAAATATATATTCAGTGGGTAATATAAGTTACTCCACACCAAATAAGTATTCTTCTATCAATGAAAAATATTCTGGCTATTCTTTTAATTTCATAACTGGTTTTACCATTGCTGAGAGAAATTAAAGACCTAAATTAAAGGACAAATATACCATGTTCATGAATTATAAAACTTAATATTATTAAAATGTCAAATCTCCCCAAGTTGCTTTATAGATTAAATATACGCTCAATCAAAATCCCAGCAGGTCTTTTTGTAGAAATTGACAAGCAAATTTAAAAATGCATAGGGATATGAAAGCATGAAGTATAGCCAAAAGAATTTTGAAAAAGAACAGACTTAGAGGGCTTACACTAACTGATCATAAAGCTATACAATAATCACAATTATGGTATTGGCCTAAGGATAAACATACAGATCCCCAGAATAAAACAGACTAGAAATATAGGGTGAATTGACTTTCAATAAAGTTGCCAATTCAATGGGGAAATGGGTCTTTTCAATAAATGGTGCTGGAACAAGTGAATATTCATTTCACTAAAAACAAAAAATAAGTAAACATTTACCAATACCTCATATACAAATAAAAATGTACTAAAGACGGATCATAGCACACATAGAAGCAAAACATATAAAACATTTGGAAGAAAATACAGGTGAAAAATATTCATGACGATAACATAGGCCAAATATATTTACATAGGACAAAAGAAATTGATAAACTGGACTTCATCAAAATTAAAAACTTAACATTATGAAGAAAATAAAAAGGAAAGCTACAGACTATAAGAAAATATTATCAATACATATACCTGACAAAGGATTTTTATCAAAATATATGAAGAACCTTCAAAACTCGATAATAAAACAACCTCATTTTTAAAACAGGCAAAGAATTTGAACAGACACTTAACCAAAGAAGATATACAAACAGCCAAAAGAACATGAAAAAATGTTCAACATAAGAATGAAAGACATGCTAATTAAAATCACAATATAGTGCTACACACCTGTGAAATTAGCAAAAATTAAAAAGATTGACAATACTAAATGTTGGCAAGAATGTGAAGCAAGTGAATTCCCATCCGTTGCTGGTGGGAATGTGGCAGTTTCTCAACAATGGCAGGCCTAGGTATTTACCTAAGAGAAATGAAAACATATGTCCACATAAAGAAATATATATGAATGTTTATACGTGCAGTATATATATATATATATAGCTATATATATAAAACATACAAAATATGTGTTAATCATCCATGTTATCAGTAAGGTTTACAGTCAAGAGTAGGCTAGTAGTTACGTTTTCAGTGGTAAAAAGTCATGTGGATTTTCAACTGTGCAGGGATCAGAGCCCCTAACCCCTGAGTTGTTCCAGGGTCAACTGTATAGGAATTCCTGCTGACAACCCCAGCTGAGCCCTACGTCAACAGCTAGCCTCAACTGACAGCATATGCCAGAGCTATCCTGGATATCCACTTCAGGTGAGCGTTTAGATGACTACAGCACTGACAGGAATCTAACTGCATAAGACCCTTCATGAGAACCACCAGTGGGGTCCACTTAACCCACAGAACTGTGAAAGATAATAATACATAATTGTTTTAAATGACTATGTTTTGAGGTAGTTTGTTGTGTAGCAATAGGTAACTAAAACATCATTACACCAACACAAGTCTAGGAACGTTTCAGATGAGAAATACAGACTTCTGAGACAAGTCCAGGCTTGGACCATCCATGTACATCACCAGGCCAGATGCTACCAAAGCCTCCCGCTGAAAACTAGGTGTTCTAGAAGAAACCAGAGGTGGAGGAGGTAGTAAAGAATACTCCAATTGAGTCACTGTGATTTCCCAATCTATATGCATTCCAATTGGGCTTGCTGCTGCCCAAAATATGCCAAAAATCCTGAATCTTAACAGTCTGAAACCCTCACGAAGAAAAGTAAAATAATTTTTCTAGTTCCTGAAATTACATCAGTATTGCAAGTAAACAATTATCAATTTTCATGCTGTATATAAACTGATGACTATTAGTAACTCATTATTTTTACTTAAACTTTAAGAATGATAAGGGAACTTAGATTAGACATAGTCAACTTATCAGTGTATGTCAAATTATCAGTATAGTTTACCCACCAAAAAATTTGGGTTTAGTAAAAAAATTCCACACGCTATAATCCTGTTTGTGTCATTTGTTCCTGCTCTGAGGGATGACGAGAGCTGGTTACTGGCATGCTTCTGACATGTCCACGTTCTGTGTGAAACTCCTTAGCCTAGAAAATCTTATTAAACTCAATATTAACACCCTACAAGCCCACACATCATATTTTCACTATTACCTTAATCCACAGCAGATTCAAATTTTAAAGAACATGAGCAGTTGACATATGCTAGGTACCCTGCTACACTGGGGATTTACCAACAACTGCTGTAAATTTCATTCAGAAGAACCCAGGGGTGGCTCTGAATCATTAACACATTGGCATTACTGAGAACCATAATGTGACACAGACTGGTGTGTTTATTTTACATCATTCATTCATTTTAGAGACAGGGTCTCACTTTGTTACCCAGGCTGGTCTTAAACTCCTGGGCTCAGGCAATCCTCCTGCCTCGGCCTCCCAAAGTGCTGAGATTACAGGCATAAGCCACCATGTCTGGTCCAGTGTCTAAAGGGACATTAAGATTCTTCATTTTATTCTTTTTTTTTTTTTTTTTTTAAGAGGGAGTCTCACTCTGTTGCTGAGGCTGGAGTGCAGTGGTGTTATCTTAGCTCACCACAACCTCCGTCTCTGAGGTTCAAGCAATTTTCCTGCCTCAGCCTCCGGAGTAGCTGGGACTACAGGCATGTGACACCATATCTGGTTAATTTTTATATTTTTAGTAGAGACAGGCTTCACTATATTGGCGAGGCTGCTCTTAAACTCCTGACCTCATGATCCACCTGCTTTGTTCTCCCAAAGTGCTGGGATTACAGGCATAAGCCACCGTGCCCAGTCCTTAACTTTACTCTTAATTTGGTAAATATTTTTACATTTAGATATTTATCTATATGTCTATTACTCATACTAATGTGGAAAATACTTGCAATGATACAGTGTACTGAGTGGAGAACATTCCAACCTTTAGTAGGTGAAGCTAATCCTGCAGTGCTATAACCAATCAATGATGCTTGCCAAGGGGCATTTGGCATTTGCCAACCCTGACCCACTTCATCAGTTTCATACAGTCTCCTCCCTTCAAACCTCCTCTTGGGTCCCTTCAAATATTCCCATGATGGAACTTCCAGTCTTCACCCAGCCTTCCACTGCTGGACTCTATTCTCTGCAAATATCCCTTGATAAGCCCTACCCTGGCAGATATCCAGGCCCCCAAAGGCCAATTCCCCTAACACAGAGAGTTCACTGGATAAGCCACACTTTAAGCTTAGATGGTAGATGGTTACACCCTGGTAGCACATGGTAGAGCCATGACATGACTTCAGGCAAGTGAAAGCCAGAGTCTGCAATTAGTTGCTGCATCTGGCATGTGGCTGCTGCCATTTCTACAACATGTATCAATCATTTTTTTCATTCATAATTACCCACATTAAATACTAATACAAGTAAAATACACTGAAAATCTTACAATTTACTATTCTAGCACAGTAAATGGGAGCTTTTAAATAAGATAACATTTGTGCATTTTCTTGTTAAAAACTTTAATAAGTTTCTTAATTAGTGCTTTACATCAACTAGGAAAAAATGGAATGATATCAATACTCTTCAAAAAAGAAAGAAAAAAATGACTATATAATTTATAGTCTGTAAATGACTATACAATTTATAATGTCCCATATAGTCTCATATTGAAAGTTTAACAGTACTTGAACATAAATCAATGCAGTGACTATTATTAATGTTTAAAAAAATACTCATGATCAGTGACTTTTCCAGCTCAGAATCCATAACAACAATGAATCCTATTCACATCCTGTGTAACTCCATGGGGATGCTATGGGGAAAGTTTCCATATATGGTAATTTTCCCCATAGACTCCCCACAGTTTACACAGGATATGAATCTGGTCCATTGTGACAATGAAAACAACAAATCAGTGAAGATTCACATGTAATTTTTTCTGAACAAACTACAGACTAACAATTAGAAAGACCAATACTGAAGTGAAAATAAGAAATCTGAGGATTTAAAAATAACCATTACATATTTTTATTCCATTTATGTACTAGTATATAAATATCCAGAAGAAAAAAGTCCTTATTTACTTTAAAATATTCTCTTGATACTATTAATTATGATGTCAACTACTAACAGCCAAGGAACTCAAAAGGAAATTTCATATCAGAATGTGTGTTGTCAGAAGGAAAGAAAAAATAATATGGTAAGATGAGTCAAATATGTTATATAAGCTTTAGTTTTTCAAGCTCCTGTATGACTATGTTCCAATACAATGCCTATAATCCATAATTATTTTTCCATGTTTGTGACTTCAGCAGTCTGTGGTTTTCTACTTAAGTCATGTAATGATCTTTTTCTTTTACATTCAATGGTCTAAACATAGACTTAGAGATGTGTTTTTGTGCATATACTTAAGTATTTCTATTTTTGTTTTAAGACAAAAGCATCTAAAATCCAATGCAGCTAAATCTAATAACCAGATTAATGTTGTGGGAAAGGAAAATGGCTCATGTTCCTAAATTACCTAGTCGCATATGACAAGTAATAATAGAAAGGAAAACCAAACAGAGTACTAAAATGTCAAACATACTAACAGCAAAAGCAGAGGTCTGACACAATTATTTAATAACAATAGATGCTTATTTTGAGAAACGGTCCAGTTGTGAACAGCCATTTTTGAATGACCATAGTTACTATTCAAATCTCAGCCAACTCACAGAATTTACACACCAAAATGATAAGCCCAAGTTTAATCTTACATGTGACCAGTTATCAAGAATGGCCTAAGATGTGCATAAAGAGTACGACTCACTTGTTTCTTTATCAAAGAGATGTCTGTTTTATTATAGTATCTTGGTGATTCAATATTGCTACGGTATTATTCATTTGACTACCTCTCACACAATGGCTCAAAATTTGAGAAAATTACCTAGTTCTTGGTAACATAGTACCACACTCCCTATTAAAACTGAGAAGCTGTCAGTTTCGACTTAGTGCACTCATCAGTAATGAAAACAAAAAACCACTGAACTTTCGGTGCCCACCAAAGACAAATCACATGGGGTATCCAATGTATCCCAAATCCTCTCCAGTATCTGGCTGCCTACCCTAGGTTATGTAGCTATCCAGAGAATGGCAGGGAAGATGTGTGGACCAGACACACCAGAGCTAAAGAGGACTCCTGATCCCCCGACACACCTATCCACTAGTTTCTCATCTCCACTAAGCTCAGGTGGTGGGATCCTACTAAAGCTTTGTTGGTTCTCTGGTGATTTATTTTCCCCCTGCACAGATGTTCTAGATGGTCTTTTTAATTATTATAACTATATCAAAAACATTTGGAAGAAGGATAAAATAATGCTATTTGCCCCAGGGACACTTCATTTCTCAGCAGGTAAGGTGTTGCTCTCTTCACTGAACTAATAAGGTAGGTGCTTTGGAAGACACATTAATGTGTTAGACCAGGGCACAATTCCCATCACAGTACATCTTAAGTGGTACCCTTGAGAACTGAAAAAAGCAAAACATGGGAGGGGAGACAAGAGGAGGACTAAGTCCAATAAACGCTAATTAAATAAGTCATCATACTTAAAGTACCTACTCTTTGAAGAATAATTGGCTCTATCAAGGGGGCTGTAACCAAATATCAGCAGTACAAAACCAGTTTTCCTCAAAACCAGTTACTCCACAAAAAGAAAAGATGAATTTTCTCCCTTTCTCCCTAAAAATATTTTCTCCTCTTATAAAATGTTAAAAGTTGTTAATTTTTAGGAATTTAATCAGTTTATTTTAAAATATATCATTAAATTGGCTGGGCACAGTGGCTGATGCCTGTAATCTCAGCACTTTGGGAGGCCATGATGGGCGGATCACCTGTGGTCAAGGGTTCAGGACCAGCCTGGCTAACATGGTGAAACTCTGTCTCTACTAAAAAAATAAATATATGTGTGTGTATATATATATATACACACACACACACACACACACACACACACATACACACACACAATGAGCTGGGCATGGTGGCACATGACTGTAGTCCCAGTTACTTGGAAGGCTGAGGCAGGAGAATCACTTGAACCCAGGAAGGGGAGGTTGCAGTGAGCTGAGATTGTGCCACTGCAATCCAGCCTGGGTGACAGAGCGACAGAGTGAGACTCTGTCACTAAATAAATAAATAAATAAAAGAACCCCAAATATACATTTCAATCACCACCCTCCTCAAAAAGCTTGATAGTACCTTCTTCTTACACCTAAATTATTTTGACCACAGAAATTAAAATTGTATTTCTTCAAAGCAGTTAAAGAGCAGTCATACTACTCCCATTTTTAGACATGGAAAATTTCAGTAAAGGAAAAGTTCAGTGAAATACATCAAGATGGTAACAAATGGAATTATAGAAGCTACATTTTCTGCTTTGTGATTAGTCTACATATACTATACAACGCCCATTTCAAAGTGAGCCTAAAATAGATGGACTATGGCCAATCTACACAACTATGAGAGATTCAGATTCACTAAATCAAAGAGATGAGACTAGTATTCTTGGAGATATTGACTAAAGCAGTGTCAGGTAAAAAAGAACACTTATTAGTTCTATTGCCATAGTTGTGTAAGTCTTTAACTTTGAAGAACTAGAGTCTACTCTTCCACATAAATTTTTTGGTATTCTTAAGGCTTTTTTTGTGTGGTTTTTTTTTTTTGGTGAGAGAGGATGCAAGTATTTAAAATAATATTATTTCAAAAAGACGGAACTATAATGTGATAACCAGGCTACTGTAAATTCCTGACCTCAAATGTCTAAAACATAAAATCAACTTAATCCAATATTTGAAAATGAAGACATTTCCTTCTCTTATAGGCAAAGAGGAAGGGGAGATAAAGAAAATTCAAAAGAGCCACTTACAACGTGAATCTATGGCATCAGAAGTCAGAATAGTGGTTACCTTTTCATGAAGAGGGGAAATAATACTGACTGGGAAAGGATACAAGAGAACTTCCAGGGGAAATGGAAATGTTCTGTATTTTGATCTGAGTAGTAGTTCTATGGGTATAAGCATGGGCAAAAATTCACTGAGCTGCAGGCTTAGACTTAAGCATTTTACTGCATGAAAATCATATCTCAATTTAAAAAGTAAGAGCATACAAGTAACAGCATACAAGTAAGAGCATACAAGTAAGGCACTGCAACCATAATCAAGGACAGGAATCAGGATAAGTTAGAAAAAAATTAACCCTTTCCAGGATCTACCACAGCACTGTATACAAAATAGATAAACAAGTTTTTCTTATGATAATTTAGTAAGAACACCCTAGTTTGGGAGATCCCTTTGAACTAACTGAAATTTCCAATGTGTCTATTTTCCTGAATATTCTAAATATAGTTTCAAACCTAAGAAACAGCCTCCAAAAGGTTGAAATCAAAGGCCTAAAAAGCTATGTCTCAGAACACAAAGAAAATACACTTGTCCTAACACTGAATGCAGACTTGGGGTATCATCTCATCTAAAGAAGGCAATTCATTTTCAACACAATACCCACTGACAGTACAAATCTACCTATGATCCTCTAGTTATAAGCAAGAAACAGAGCTTAACACTCACAAAAGACAAAAAATGTTAAAAACCTGTATGATAGTATTCTGTCCTCTGAAGGATATTCTATTCTCTTCAGTAATCTGGTAGCTATGGAGACTACAAGCAACCAGCAGTTTTCAAACATACCACACGGCGCATAGGTGATATTACCAAAAGTTCAGGTTGATGATCAGGAAAGAATATGTGTCTGCTTGGTAAAACTGAGCACACAATGTTAGAGTCCCTAGTCCAAGAACCAAAGACTTCTGCACTGAGTTTTAACTTCCATGTTTAGCTAAAGCAAGTAACAGGTCTAATTTTCCTTTAGCATATAAATATTTCTGTTCATACCTAGGCTACTACATAAACAAAATTCCATGACTGAAATGAGACTTTGCCACTTAGTAATCTATTTCTATTTCTTGGAATAAATAATTCTAAATGTAGCATTAAGTGAATTTTTAAAATTATGTCTAAATTATTAGAAAATAATACTGTCACATGCTGAATGGGACATTACATTCACTGTTATTCTATGACTTTGGTTAGGCAATGTGGTAGTCTGAGATGAGAAGCTTCTACGGTGAAACATAAGTAATTAACCCTTTTAAAAAGCCAATCAAGAAACAAAAGAACTGAGAATTCTTAGCTCTCTTGAAATGCTACTATTCTGCAATAATCAGCTATGCACAAAGTCACACTGATCACCTGAGATCAGAAAACAAAGGTCAAACTACAAGTTCATAAGAAATCAGTTTCCTAAATTCCTGCCCTAAACCCTTCTCCCTGGCAAAGAGAGTGCCTTGCCAATATTTAATGATCTAGCCAGCATGTTGAGAGTCTCTTTAGAAATTCTTTTCTCTTTTAGAAATTCTTAACTGTCATCTTTGCTAATAGACAATGACAAAATATTCTGCAGAACCTGTATAACTGCATTGACTTTATATTTCTATATCCAACACTAAATAATCCTCACATAGGTTGTTTATAGTTTTTAAAATATCGATTTTGGCTGTCTACAACTGCTGTCCTGCCTAACCCATTGTGCAGGGCCTTCTCTGCACCAGAGCAATTTCATTGTATAAGTTTTTAAAAAGATATGATCCTGCTGGACTGTGATGCTAGCCAGCATATCAAAATTGAAGCCATTGTGGAAAAAAAAATTCATCCTCAAAAATAAAGCTATTTCTTATTCATTTTTCATCTACATATAATGTCTTTATGTTTTGTAAAAATATGGAAGAAGACTATACAATGATACCTATTTATCTTCTTAGATGAAAAATGTAAGCCTTTCTTTCCTTTCTAACACTATCATCTCAGATCCTCCCAGTATCTATTTTAAGGTTCACCATTACAGATCCTACAACAATAGATCAGTGACAGGCCTGATCCCATCAATTAACACATTCTAGGGTGGCTGTATGGATTCTGGTCTTTCTACCTCCCCCTTAGAGGCCTGGTTTTGACACATTAACATCCCTGGACTTAAGGATGAATAACCCAGTTAAGGGGAGTTCCTTCCCTGAAACCAATTCCTTTGTAATTAGAGCCAAACTACAAAGGTTGTTAATGACCTAAGGCAAAGTGATATGAACTCTAAGCCAATGAAACCATGACAGCAAGCAGATTTCTAAATAGCAGAGAACTGAGATCCATTTACTTACATGAAGATTCAGTGCCAAACATGGCTGGCTCCAGAGGCTGCTTTTTAAAAATTAGAAGAAGAGAGGAAAAAAAAGAAAGAAAAAGCGAGGAGAGTGTACATGTGAGAATGAAGAGATGAGCCGGCTACACAGCAGGGGTCATGAAGCCAGACAATGCAGTCCAAGCTGTGTCCAGCTGCCAGATTCTCCTCTTACGAGCTTCAGTGTTCTCCCGTGTGATGGAAATGCAAGGTCTCTTAACAGCACCAAAAACTGAAGAGCTGCTTTTGAAAATCCACTAGGCAAAGGAAGGCCGACGTGGCTCTTCTGGGATGCAGTGAGACTGGACTAGGTAGCAGCAGGGGAAGGACTGGGAGCAGCAGCAACAGCGGATACTGCAATCCCCAGCCCTGCTGTAGCAGTAAGACAATAGCAGGGCTTATGCATACGCTGGATGACGTCAGGGACACTGCACAGACCGACTGCGTCGCTTGAGCCAGAGGCTCCAGGGACTCCAGGAGAGCAGCATGATTCAAAGGGGAATTCCTTTGTCACAAAATGCACAAGACCGAGAGCCACGTATATATTCCTCTCCTGTGCAGCTCTTCATCCCATGATACCAGACAGCAAAAGAGAACTCAAAGAAATTTAAATATTAGCTTTATAGCAATTAACCACAAAGGCATCATACATATTAGCCTTCTTGGTTTTATGCAGCATATAGAACTTTTCAAGGGAATTAAGAATATCAGAAATGAGAAAAACTATTTGCCTTTAAAAGTAATTATAGAAGAGTTCATTGTCATTTTCACTAAGCTTATGGTAGATTGACAGATCAAGAACTGTACACTCAAAGTATGTGAAAATATGTATACTATTATACATATATTCTAGGCATATAAATATATACAAATGTAACAGTAAAATAGTAGTCTTGAGTACTTAGAACACTGCTCGGCACATGGTGAGTACTCAAATGCAGGCAATTGCATTACTAGTTATTTTGCAACTATTATTCAAATGTGAAAAACGCTGCCCTAGGACTATATTTACATATATGTATTTCTATTTCTTCATCGTGCCTTTAATGAATTTCTGTCATTTTCTGGAGCAACTCAGTCATTTTAAGGCTGTGTGCACACACCTGTGCATACCTGTGTATGAATAAGCACGTGTGACAACACATTTCTTTTTTACCCAAAGAAATAATAGAAAATATTTTATCTCTTGACTCACTGGAGTAAAAAATGTCTTCCTGCATTACCATATTCTTATAAATCTGTTTTTAAAGAAAAAGTACTAGAAGTATATGAACTTTCATTAGCTATCCAACACAAGCCAAAAAAAAAGGTTTTGTTTTGGCCGGATGCAGTGGCTCATGCCTGTCATCCAGCAATTTGGGAGGCTGAGACTGGCGGATCATGATGGCAGGAGTTTGAGAACAGCCTGGCCAACATGGTGAAATCCGTCCCAACTAAAAATACAAAAATTAGCTGGGCATGGTGGCGTGTGCCTATAATTACAGCTACTCAGGAGGCTGAGGACAGGAGAATTGCTTGAACCCAGGAGGTGGAGGTTGCAGTGAGCCAAGATTGTGCCATTGCACTCCAGCCTGGGTGACAGAGTGAGACTCAGTCTCAGGAAAAAAAAAAAAAGTCTTGTTTTAATGGTTGAAAAATACTGAAATGCACAAAAAGTAAATATATATACATATATAAGTAACCCCACAATCCCACACTTTTAAAAATCATGTATAGTAGGAAGTTCAAGAGTTCAAGTCTCCTCTCCACCCATTCAGCCAAGGTATATACCTTTTCCAATTAATTTCTTATGTTCATAAAGACATGTCTTGATCTCAATGCAGTTTTTAAATATTAAATTCTGCTATGAATGTGGAACCACATATTACTTTAACACCTAAAAATATCATTAGTACTTTTTCTGGTCAGTATATGTAGGATCTACCTCATCCTTTTAATGTCTGCATAAGATTCCACTGTATGAATGTACCAGTTTATTAAAGGTTTTTTTTTTTTTTTTTTTGAGGTGGAGTCTCTCGCACTGGCCCAGGCTGGAGTGCAGTGGCACAATCTCAGCTCATGGCAACCTCTGCCTCCCAGGTTCAAGTGATTGTCCTGCCTCAACCTCCTCAAGTAGCTGGAATTACAGGGACCTGTCAGCATGCCTGGCTAATTTTTTGTATTTTTAGTTAGAGATGGGGTTTCACTATGCTGGCTAGGCTGGTCTCATGATCTACCCACCTCAGCCTCCCAAAGTCCTGGGATTACAGGTGTGAGCCACTATGCCCAGCCTTGATCTTTAGCTTACTAAAAATGCTGAGCCATTAAGAACATTTGATGATGCTACATAAGACAAAGAACAAATCATCTGTTGCAGGAAAGAATAACAATAGCTAATATTTACTGAGTTTACTATGTGCCAGGCACTATCCTGGGTCCTTTACATGTACTAACTCATTTAATCTTCATAAAAACCCTACAAGGTAGATACCACTTTCATCTACATTTGACAGATGGTTGAATATTTTGTCAAGGTCACACAAGTAGTGAATGATATACTGGGCTTCAAACCCAGGGATTCTGGTTCCAAAGCAATACTCTTAACCACACTATGATAATGCCTCTTGAACAAGGAATAATTGTCAAAATTATATATAAGGATTTAACTGAAATGAAGGGAAAATAGAAGCCAACTCAAAATGTGAAGGGAAAGAAACCTCTTAAAAGAGAAAGGTCACTAGAGAAAACAACAACAACAAAAAGAATCACAGAAAATTGCAGGAATAAAAAAGTATACCTCAAAAATAGGTCAACAATCAAGGGAGAACATCAATAATGATGTTGAGATATAACTGTAGGAAGTGGGAAAGGATAATATAGTTCGAAAGGGTGGAAGCTTAAAGCCAGAATATTGTCTTACATAGATCTATTTTAAATTGCCTATGAGGTACTGTCTCATAAATAGTCACTCAAATAATGGATGGATGTGGCCATCAGAAAGGCAAGAGGGAAAGGAGAATGAGAAAATGGTCCCTGGATAAGAGATATTTTCAGAGGCCATGGTCTACATGTAATAACTGCTTTGCCAACTCATTTATGTTGCTCCTTTTGTTGGCTCATACATGGGAGAGTGTATATATGTGTATGAAAATGCATTTTTCTGAGGGCCTATATTTACTTCTTGGCACAGGCTTCTATGAGTTAAAGGCTGTGATATTTTTTAAGTCTATGTTTTAGACAACTGTAACAGGATCAGTATGCTAAAAACATTAGGCATCTCACTTGCCAGAAGAACTGGACACAAATCACACCTTCTGACTCCGATGAAGATTTCTGTTACATGGAGGCCTGAGGCATTTCTAAACACTTTAGAAGGTTTGGATCCACATTGCTGAAGACCCGTCTTTGACCAAAATGATTCCAAAAGTTTAGCTCATTCCAGTTCTGTCCTCTAGTAAGCTCAGAGAAGGAACACAAAGTTTTATGTGTTGCCTAAAGAAAACATAATGAAGGAAAATAAAGGATGAATAAAACTGATATCCCTCACTATCCCACTCCAAAAAAAAAAGTCATATAATATAATCCTAGACCAAAGTGATCTTTGGATTATCCACTTTGTCTGAATATCCCTGCCTGCAACCTTGCCCTTCCTTCACAGTAAAGACAGTGCTGTTAATTTCAAGATAAAGTTAGCAATGAAAGGAAAGGTAACATTCAAAATAGTTTAGTGGTCAAAATAATAATTAAATGAGAATGCTATTGACAAAGGACAATTATAGCAAAAACCTTAAAGCCAATCAACAGTCACTTTTAAAGGAAACCCTATCATGCATTCGCTCAACAACTATTTTCTGGGAGCCTACTGTTCTACAATCTAGGCATCAGCCATGAACGAAGCCCCTCCCCTATGAAGCTTATATCCTAGTGGGTGAGACAAAGAAACAAACACGATATGTCAAGTGATAGTATGTGTGATGAACAAAGATAAAGAGGAATTAGAGGATAAGGAGTAATTGAATGAGAAGGTTGTTTTAGGTAAATTGTCAGGAAAGGCCACTCTAAAAAGGTGACATTTCAACAAGACTTGAAAAAACCACCTGGTTAGCATAAAAACCACATGGAAGGAAGAGCATTTCATGCAAATAGAATGAATAGAAGTGTTTTGAGTCCCTTAAATTTTTTGAAATAATAAATCTATTCATGAATCATCAAATATCAGTTTTGAAAGATACCCCCTTCAGTGCTATGATGATGCCATTAGTACAAAACTGTGCTAAAGGCAAAATAAATTCTCTTTTCTAATAAAAATATCACTCTGCCATGAACTGAAAACATGAGTTGTTCTCTTCAGAGTTTAATGGACTAAATATAACTATCTTTGCAATAAATGTATGAATGTTTATAAAAATCACTATGAAAAACAACATTCAAAAGAATCTCCCACCACGTCAGACAATTTAAGTATTTATTAATGTGGTAAGAACCTAAGCCATATTTTTTCTCTACAGTACACACAACTAAATTTTAAAGTGTCATATCTGTGAATTTCCCTAAAGTCACCTCCTTTGTTCACACTAAAGTTCTTCATTTCTTAGTATTCTCTTGCTGTCTGTTTAGAATGTTAAAGCTGTATGCCTTAAAATACCAACTATATATATATGAAGTATTACTTAAGAATAAAGAAATGTTTTAATGGCAATATACAAACTATAGAGAAATGAAAGAATTCATCAAGGATGGTGTTTTTTGTGGGAGGAGGTATAAATTTATAACTAAAAGCATACTCATAGTAATGCTCTACGGTAGGATTTTACGAATTTGATTTCTTTGCATATGGCTACAATGTGTTCCTTCCTGCATCACTGTAGTACCACACATAAAGCGAACCTTCTAAAAAGGTAGGAGCATTTTATTTCAGAGCCCTGGACCAAAAATTCTGGCATGCTAATCTTACAAGGCAAAGAAACTCAAAATGCACATACAAGACACAGATAACAGGTATACTTGCTTTAAAGAAATCTCAAATAGGAAACTAAAGCATTATAAAACAAATCTTTTGGGGGCAATTGATTGCTTTAAAATGTTATATCTTTAAAAAGTATCTACCACAGAAGTCCTTTAAATAGCAAGCTCCTAAAAGCTACGTTTTAAATGATCAATTTCACAAAACTTTTATTTGCACACTATAATTAACTGTCTTGCCAAAGATCCACCTACATGTTTAATTTATAGATACTATGTAAGTAGAGTTCAATCTGGATGCACACTGGAATTTTTATTACACTAGGTATGAAAAGTGGGTCTCTGCCCTAGGAAAAAAAAAAACTTCCAATTCTTTGTTCTTTAGTTTAAAAGTAATCTGTTGGCAAACGATGTCGCCATTACCCAAAAGTTCAAATTTAGGGTAATATAATTTTGAATTGGTTGCACAAATTTTGGGCAAAGACTCATGTCCTTACCTGATCACTGCTTCACCTCCCACCCACACCTTTACCCTACCAGATGTAAGGGAAGCATCCACTTACTCATCAAGCAACCACCCACCCATGGTTAATCTACCCTTATTTCTAAACATGTACCAATTTACCATTCAGAGAAACTAGAAATTGAGAATAAGGCTATGCAATTTAAAAAAGGAAAAGGTTAGCGATCCATCAGAAAAATCTGCACACATTTATACTCGGAAAATTTAGGATAAAAACAAATTCTCCAATTCACCTCACTACATTAACACCATCTAAAAGACAGAGCCCATACCCAAGCACAAAACCATGACCACAATACCAGAAACTCTTTGTACACTGTTGTATGTATTTCGTTCACTGTGTGGAATAATCTGAACTCAAATGTTTGTACTTTAAATCCTCTGGCCTAAGACGGGAGAAATGTGTATTAATTATGGGTTGCAGTTTAAGTCTGTTTAAGTATGATCCAACTGAAATAGAAGGAACAACAAAGGTGTGCCTCAGAAATTCCCTGAAGTGCTTATCCTAAATTAATCACAATTTGCATAAAACAAATTCATACAATACTCAGAAATAAACTAATACATATTTTTTAAAGTACTCACACAATCAATATAATTTTAAAAATATAAATTCAAAACATTTTTAAAGTAATTCTATATAACTGGAAAATATTTAATGTTTACTTTTACCTGTATAATCCATAATGAAGCAGTAAGCAGGAAACTGAATATTTCCCAAGTACAACTCTATCAGCTAGAAAATGAAACGGTTCGACTGACGAACCATTCTGGGGAAGCCTCCTGCCATGTGACATTAAGCGCACCCACACTTCTGCTTATCTCTCTCAAGCAGCAACGGCTGGGGCTTCTGCTCTCCTTTGCCTGTTCCTTTAAATTAGTCCTTAAAAATGTCTCTTGGAAAATAACTTTTACTCCCATTTCATTCCTGTATTAACTATCAGGTTAAAACTAAATTTTGGTTTTAGATGAAAACTCTAAATAGAGAAAAAATAAATTATTTTATTCCTGTAAATTAAAAGGACACAAAATATCCATATTTCTTCCTAGTTCTCAATGATATGAAGCCACATAACCTGAAAGGGGTCAGCATCCAAATTTTTAGTCACAATTTTGTCATTATATTCATTCATTTGATAGTACATATGCACATTTTATCAATTTGCCCATTTGAAATACATTTGACTAATTCGAAAACAAACCTAATAAAGGTGATGCAAGAACAATCCTTTAAAGCATATCTAAGACCTCCAACTCATTTATCCAAGTCCTAAAATAGACATCAGCTGGTAAGGACATATGGTCATTACTGAGACACACTCTGCCTGATGTAATCTTTAATGTCACATTGCCACATACCCTGAGCCATCTTTTCCTCCATCATTGCCAATTGTTTCAATCTTGAATATATCCTTGCTAACACATTAAATAAACTTTAACAATAGCTACTTCATCTTGATACAATTCTTTACCTTGCCAGAAGACATAAATAAATAAATTTTTACATTTTTTATCCTTTTTTAAAGCCACCTGAATGATTGGGCAATTTCCAATTTAAAGTCAAATACCAACCCCTACCCTCTACCACCACCAAATTGCAACCACTTTGAAGAAGATGAGGTACTGGCTGTTTAGAATGGTTTTGCTGGAGTAGTGAGGTGTTTTGTCTTGCTTTTGCTACTTTCCTTTCCATTGAACAGGTTTCTCCCTAAGAAATTATAAAGTTGACAATGCTATAAAATGTGATTTTGAATTTTCAATACAACATTAAAAGTGTATAAAACAAGTTCTACAAATTGTAGAATTACTATTATCACTTAACAGATCTCTCCAATAATTTTATTTATTTATTTTTGAGACGGAGTCTTGCTCTGTCGCCCATGCTGGAGTGCAGTGGTGTGATCTTGGCCCACTGCAACCTCCAGCTCCCGAGTTCAGGCAATTCTCCTGCCACAGCCTCCCAAATAGAGTAGTTGGGACTACAGGCATGCACCACCACACCCGCCTAATTTTTGTATTTTTAGTAGAGACGGAGTTTCGCATACTGGCTAGACTGATCTCAACCTCCTAACCTCAGGTCATCCGCCCTCCTCAACCTCTCAAAGTGTCGGGATTACAGGTGTGAGCCGCCTTGCCCAGCCATTTCCAATAATATTATAAAATAAATAAAAAGTTAGTCGTCTAATTGATGCTTGGTTACCGTAAGCAAAGCCCATTATACTACCAACCTGCTACAGTTAAAAGCTGTTAATTCTCAACAACCTTACCTGTCATTGTTGCTAAGTGAGCCTATCACATTTCTTGGGCCTTAATTCTCTTTATCTTAACCTAGGGTACAGGTTGGGAAGCTTTCCACAAGCTGTAACATTTTGATATAATTTCTTCCTGGTAATTAAGATGTGCAAATAGTTAGAACATTAATGTCATGACTGTTTTAAAATAGTAAGCTCAAAATGCCTGATAATAACTACCTAAATTTACACAAAACTTAACAAGTGTGTGGAAACACTGATTGCCATTAACAAATATCACACAAAATAACATTTTATGCTTTTCACAATTTAGCAGTTAGCATGGATTTTTGAAGTTCTTAACTAATTATTTGAGTAGCACTATTTTAAGGCTTATTTTTATGCTATATGTTTTATAATTCTTAAGAGACAGATATATTAAGAAAATGCATTTTATTAGCAGAATGAAAATATAATGAAATATCTACATCAGAAAGTAAAAGATCAATGGACAGATGAGTAGATAGATATAAAACCTACAACCTACTTACAGTTAAGTGATTTGCCATACCTAAGAAATCCAGCAGAGGTGTTAAGAGCCAGGCTTAACAGACAGAAAAGCCAGGTTTAGTCAGAGAAGATTCAGCTCCCACCTTAGCCACTTATTAGATCACTTATTAGATAGCTGATAAGCAAGTTTTTAAATCTCTCTGGGCCTCGGTTTACTTATAAATGTGACAAAAGGCCTAGATGAATGCTTGGAATGTAATAATAGCTAATATGTAGATAGCACTTTATGTGTACCAGGCATTGTTCTAATTCATGTATTAACTTATTTATCCCTTAAAATGACCCTAGGAGGTCTTATCCCCATTTTATAGATGAGGAACTGAGGCATGAAGGATAAATAACTTATCAAAGGTCACAGATTATAATTAGCAGAGCCAGAATTCAACAGGAGTAGCTGCTAGCTCAGAATCCTTGTGCTTAACCAGTTAGCAATACTGCCCGTGTAGAGTAGGTGATCATAATAGAAGCCAAAAAAAAAAAAAAAATCATTTGAAAAACTAGGTTCATTCTTTCCATTAAAACCAAATCTACAGTGGGCCAAATATTTCAGTTTTGAGTTTATAAAAATTGTTTTTATATTCTATGTTCAATTCCCATGTATGAAAAAATTAAACAGAGAAGTGGTATGAAAGGGATGATGTTTAGTCATCGTGATAGCTTAAGATGAGAGTTGTATTCCTCAGTGAAGCAGAAATAACTAGTCAAGTGCACAAAGCTACAACCATAAAAGGACCTGTCCTACCCAAGGCACACTCAGTAACCATTAAGTCCCACTCTACTTTTCAGTTCTCCAAATGTCACAGTAGATACTACTTGTCTGGACCCTATAAACACTGACTGCAACTTCAAAGCTCAACAGGAAAGCCTTCAACTAGATCCCTCCACCTGCCTCCTAAGGAATTGTCTCTATTTCCATCTCATTCTCAGCAAGAGAGACTTGCTCTTATGCCTAGACACCCCCTCCTGAAACAATCACATCCTGGTTCTTTACAAAACGTGGAACATTCACCTAAGTCAAAAGTTCTTCTTGGGTCACCTGTTCTAGGGAACACTATCCTAACTACAACTTCCTGAGGCAAGAGTGTGTTATACTTACTTCACTCTGCACCCCTGAATCCCATACCAGAGTCCTGCTACAATTTAACCCTTCATGATCCAAGTTGGAGAAAGAATCATTATTGAATCAAGAGACCTGGAGTCTAGCCAACAGTACTAATTATTACCTCTCTAATCTAAGATAAATCCTAGAACCCCTGTACGTATCTGTTCCCTCACTGGTAAAATGAGGAGGCCGAACTAGATAATCCTTAAGATCTAGTCTAATTTTAATAATCTAAGATTCCACTTTATATCAATTACAGTCAGATGAGAAAACTCAAAAGTAACTCCTGCTGATACCTACTCCTTTTCTGGCCCCCACCATCCCCTCTTCTGTCCTGCCAGGGTTTTAGGAACAGCCCCTCCTCAAAGGAGCCAGGGTGTATTGTCCTAATCCAGTGTGTTTATGTTGGATGCTGATGTTCTGGGGAGCCTCCTCCTGTTTACAGGGACACTGTTCCTTTCTAGACAGACCCCCAATAACTCAGCCTGGTGGTAATTAGACAAATACACACACACACACACACACACACACACACACACACACACACATATGTACACACACCATACTCAAACTGTTGGAGGACCTGCCTACTACAGGGTTGATGATTCATGGCCTGGTGGGTCACACCTCTTAGGACAATGCAGCCTGGGTGCCAGCAATAAAGCTTCTGAGGGAGTCCCTTCTTCCAGGACCTGATTGAGATAGCTGGAAACAGAGTATGAAGCTTTCCATAGATAACTGCTCAGGTGCTGAGACATAGCTCTCCTCTCTTTCTCTTTCATGGCTTTCCTCCCTGTCCCTGATATAGTTCCTGCCACGTGAGTCCACAGTCCTCTACCCTCCTCAGAGGAGAACAAGCATGGCTCCCACTTCACTCTTCCCTCTTAAAACAGAAAATCACAACTTTATCATAATATCTTACATCACATTTCCAACTTATACAATAACTCACTTGGTTACTATATATGTTTTCAAACTCCAGGGTTGGATTATAAATGTTCACTCTATTTTTCTGCATTTCAGACGTGAAAATAGGGGATTTTCCCTCCCGTCTCAATTGTCATCAACATGTCAAAGCTAAGTCAAAATGCCTTAAGGTTATGTCCCATCCCAACTTCCCCTTATTACTAAGTCAGAACAAACAGTATCTAAGATATCTCATCTTGCTGCTCCCCCAGGCTTCTTACCACCCACTCTAGCCTGCATCTGCTTCAGCCTCTCTGTTTCATGCTGCCATTCTCGTTGGCTTTGCTTACTGAGCCCCAGGTCTGCCTCATGGCCTGTCTCAAAATGTGAGAAGACTCTATTGTAAAAGGATTCTCTAGATGCAGAAGATTCCTAAAGAGTATGCCCAGTTCCTCCCACTAGTGGGCTCTACTCTCAAGACCTCAAAACTTATGTAAGCTAAGACACATAAGCATCTGGCACTAATCAGATAAAAGAACCACCCTGTGAAATGAGGAGGCAATCCAGCTACTCAACTCACTATCATGACCCAGACCAGTGCTCCACATTCTCCATGGCACTAACCAAACTAGTTACTAGCTACCTAGAACCAAGGCAATGGTTCTGAGGAATCATCAACTACTTTCACAGGTAACAATCATCCTCAGTGGGCACAAAAGCATAATGAAGGTATGAGTAAAACATAATAGAAGATCTGCTTGACCAAACTCCAAACTTTCAGATAAGGGTTCTTTCTGGATACACAACACCTGCTTGTTGTTATGCTTTAAAAGGATGGTGGCAATTATGGCAGGATCCCCAGTTCTCAGCGGCTGCAAAGCACACATCTCTTATATGGCTGTAGGGCCACTCCCTTCTTACAGGGGCCTCAACAGAACTAAAATCAAGTAACCACAGCTGGGAAAAGAGGGTAAATAACTTTTACAAGAGATGTTATGTGGTCTCCCAATCACTGATGTTTAACTCTATCAAAAGATGACTATAAAAAAGGACACTGGGTTTATGTGTTTAAGGTTAACCAATAAAAATATATATTAATTAATCTTGATTTATAACTAGGAGTCATGAGAAACATTACTAAAGTTACTAAAATGCCTGATAAAAATAAGGATTAAGATTTTCTTCCTATAAATATGGATCCAACCATAAATATGCTTATTCATTTTACACTCTGACAGTGATGGTCATTTTATATACATTTGAATCAAAGCTCTAGTGTAATGATCAGAATCAAACTATAGGTTTGTACAACAAATGGGGAGGTACCCAAGCCAGACATATCCCTCTAGAAAAGCTTCTTTAGGCAAACCACAGGCCTTCCTGTGTGGTTTTGGCCTATTCACATGATTGGCAAAAGGAACCACTGGAAAATCAGCAAAGAAAGTCATAAAAAATAGTCATGAATGGACTAGTGTGGGTTGTCCCAGAGGCAAAAAAAGAAAAACAAAACAGTAGAGAAATTCTTTAAGGAATATAGTAGTCTACAGCTGCAGTTCTAGGTAAGCAAAGATCACAAATTTCCATGGTACTCCAAAACATTCTCAATGTTTTCCTGTAGGAGTTGGCAAATTCTTTCTATAAAGGACCAAATAGTAAACAGTTTAGATTTTGTGGGACCATCTGGTCTCTGTCACAACTACTCTACTATTTTAGTACAAAAGTAGCCATAATACATAAACAAATTAGTGTAGCCGTGTTCCAATAAAACTTTATTTATAAACTTTGAAATTAAGTTTCTTATAATTTTCACATATCATGAAGTACTATTCTTTTGAAATTTTTTTAGTGATTTAAAAATGTTAAAACATTGTTTAAAAACGTTAGAAGAAAACATTGTAAGTCACACAAAAACAGGCAGCCCATGGGCTACAGTTTGACAACTCCTGTTCAACAATATTTACTATATTGTAGTTGATTTGACCCTTCTCTACGAGAGCGCTAATCTTCAGTTAGGTTTCTGCCATTGACAAGACTCACAAAGATAATGGAATCCATCAACAACTGCCTGATTGCATCAGGGTTAGAAATTCAAGAAAACTGGCCGGACATGGTGGCTCATGCCTGTAATCCAAGCACTTTGGAGGCCAAGGCAGGCGGATCACCTGAGGTTGGGAGTTCAAGACCAGCCTGACCAACATGGTGAAACCCCGTCTTAAAATTTAAAAAATAAATTTAAAAAAAAAAAAAAGAAATTCAAGAAAGCTTTCATCCCAATTTCCTTCATTTCTAATGATACTATAATACCTCATTCCCTATCACATTAGAATTGGTGATAAATGTTCGGTTAACCTCTGAGAAATCATCAACTACTTTCATAGACAAGAAAAACACATACCTCCAATCCACATACATCTCTAGCCTTGCAGATTATATAACAATGAAAATCATGGGCTAAGATTTCCAAGTCTCCTCAATTATAGTATAAGACAGGAAGACTTTCTATAAAACATACTCATAGTGTAGAATAAAAGTAATAGCTAGTTTGTATTAGAAAATCTGACCCTGTTCACCAATAGCTGAAAGGGAATTATTGAGAAACAAGAAACAGACTACAACCCTAATTGCACAGTTAATTAATTTGGTTAGACATTTCACAACAGTATCACTTCATTTATGAAATGAAGAAGTTGAAATCATTTCTGTGTTGTTGTTTTTTTTTCTAGCTCTAAAATACAACAATTCTGTAATGAGCTATGCTGATCATGATACCTAACCTACCTCATTAATGGTTTTGGCATATTTCTATTAAAGTCCACATGGATGACATTTTTTTCTTTTGTCATTAGCCTTCAGATAAGAGGCAGATAATTTCCTCTCCGCTCATTTGTCTCTGGTTTTTTGAAATGCTATTGAAAATATATTTCTAATCAAGACAACTGGTACATTCTTACCATTTTAACACAGATTCTTACAGTTTTAACACAGATATACGTGATTGTAAGAGAAAATATAGTGAAGTGTATTACTTGGAAAATGTTTCTGGAGACAGACATTTGTGCCTGTTGCAACCACAGGCTTCAAGTTGTGGAGCTTCTCTACCACAAAAGCATTTAAGTAAGGTCTATAAACTACTACAGACATTAGTCTTCAAGAAAACTGCTTCACATTTCCACAATAATCACACCCTTGACCTACCCAAACTGCACTACACTCTAACTCTAGAATCAAGCATGCCTGGACTTAGTTCCTGCCACTGCTACTTATAAACTAAAAGTTATTCACTACCAAGCCTCAGTTTCCCCATCTGTAAAATGGGGATGCTATAATGAAAATGATTTATACATAATGACATAAATATTGACATGAGAAGTGTACAACACATTGCTAGGCAGGAAAAATAATTTACAAAACAAAAGGAATAATAATGGTAGGTTTGTAGAATTTTTTTTAAAGGCATACAGTGGAAAAACAAAAGGAAAATTCTGAAACATGCTACAATATGAATGAACCTTGAAGACATTATACTAAATGAAATAAGCTAGTCAGAGAAAGACAAATACTGTATGATTCCATTTATATGAGGTACCTAAAGCAGTCAAATTTATAGAGAAAGAAGTAGAATGGCGGTTGCCAGAGGCAAGAGGAAGAAGAAAATGGGGAGTTGTTTATTGGGTATAGAATTTCAGTTTAATAAAATGAAAAGATTCTGAAGACTGGCTGTACAGCAATGTGAACATGAGCTCCTCAGAAGACAGTCAGCCTGTCCTGTGAAGCTTGGATGCCAGGCATTGACTTGTCTCCAGCTATGAAAGACGTAGACGGCATCTTCCTCCAATATAACACTGTTTCAACTACACTGAAAATCTGTTGTTGAGTATAGCCACCTTCATCAAGTATCTTTTTTGTGTGTGTGTGTGGGATGGAGTCTTGCTCTGTCACCAGGCTGGAGTGCAGTGGTGCAATCTCGGCTCATTGCAACCTCTGCCTCCTGGGTTCAATCGAATCTCCTGCCTCAGCCTCCTGAGTAGCTGGGACTATAGGGCGCGTGTCAACATGCCCATCTAATTTTTGTATTTGTTTTTTAGTAGAGACGGGGTTTCACCATGTTGGCCAGGATGGTCTCAATCTCTTGACTTTGTGATCTGCCCGCCTCGGCCTCCCAAAGTGCTAGGATTATAGGCGTGCACCACCGCGCCCAAACCTTCATCAAGTGTCTTAGCTAGACCTTCTTGATAATTTGCTGCAGCTTCTACATTAACACTTGTGCTTTACCTTGCACTTTTATGTTATACAGATGGCTTCTTTCATTAAACCTCATAAACCAACTTCTGCTAGCTTCAAAGTACTCCTCTGCAGCTTCCTCACTTCTCTCAGCCTTCACAGAACTCAAGAAATTAAGGAGAGGTAGGTCCTTGCTCTAGATTAGGCGTTGGCTTAAGGGAATATTACTGCTGGTTTGATTTTCTATCAGACTACTCTAACTTTCTCCATATAAGCAATAAAGCTGTTTCACTCTCTTATCATTTGTGTGTTCACTGTGTGTATCATTTGTGTGTTCAAACTGGCACAACAGGCCTAGCTTCTGGCCTATGTCAGCTTTTGATATGCCTTCATCATTAAGCTTCATCATTTCTAGCCTTTGATTTAAAGTGAGAGATACATGACTCTTCTTTTCACTTGACCACTTATAAGTCATCATAGGGTTATTAATTGGCTTATTTTCAATATTGTGTCTTAGACAATAGGAAGGCCAAAAGAGAGGGAGAGAAACCAGAGAAGGGTGGGTCAATGGAGCAGGCAGAACAAACACACTTCTCAATTAACTTCTCTGTCTTATATGGATGTGGTTTGTGGCACCCCAAAATAATTACAATAGTAACATCAAAGATCACTGATCATAGCTCACCATAACAGACATAATAGTAAAAAGGTTTGAAACACTGCAAGAATACCAAAATATGAGTCAGAGACACAAAGTGACCACACGCTGGTTGAAAAACAGCACAACAGACACTCAATGCAGGGTTGCCACAAGCCTTCAATTTATAAGAAGTGCAGTATCTGCAAGGCACAATAAAGAAAGGCGCATCAAAACAAGCTGTGCTTCTATAAGATTAGGGCCAGAATAACCGGCTAAAATAATTAGAAAAGTTTGGTAAAAATTAGGTATATTTCTGTTCTTACGTTTGTTGAAAAATATTAACTTTAAATGGGAATTATACAAAGCTTACACAAATTTTAATTGTGAATAAAAAGACATAAAAAGATAAAGAAAGAATAAACATTGTGCTGTTAAATCTAATGCCTAGCAATGCTTGTTGAGTCAACACAATTGAACTAGTTTGAGTAGAAAGCAACTCCTGAAGTCTAAGAAAGGGTACAAATCATTCAGAATAGTTGATCATTTTACACTGCTACTGACTGGTGATAGCATTCTGAAAACACAAGGATGGTAAGTAGGAAAGGAAAGAGTCAATTGTTTAAACTTTTAAGATGGAAGTAAGAGGATGACAGATTCATAATTGCTCTCTTTTGACAGCTTTACTATTTCCAATAAGATATGGACACTGTTCTTTTAAAAGGCACATTAACTCTATTATAAATCAACCATGAAAAAGGTATGAGGTGGAAAAAGTACTGAATTAAAGCAAAATCCACTTTGGAGCCTTCTTCATGCAATTCTGTGCCTCAGTTTTCACAGAAATGAGCTGTGAGTTGCTATAACGGTCATGTGAGATACTGGTGAAAACACCCTGTCAATGGTAAAGTGCCAGGAGTTAGCATTATTTATTACTATTAATTTAATTACTATTGTTGACTGTCTCTCAAACAATAAACTATCTCTGAAACATTTCTGTTTATGATCTATGTATTTATTTACATCTAACAAAATGTATAAGCTTTTTCAATATGAAAAAAAATGCCTAATTAAAGATAAAAAATAAATACTTCCTATAACTTCGCCACTCTTTTATATGGTACTCTATCTTCTGAACTCAATTTAGATTTTTTTCCCAGAACTTTCTTTTTTTCTTTTTTAAGCAGAAACATGCCCTGCATACTTTTCATGAGCAGAATTTATTTTAAGTTGATGTCTGGGAATTTGGCATACTACATCTTAAAACAGTGCTCCATGGTAGTCATTGTTTCCACAGTCCATCAGCACTTGGGCAGGAAGTGTGGCAGGGGAAGAAGATACTGAATCTCTTGGGGTCTAT
Source organism: Cebus imitator (assembly GCF_001604975.1). NCBI lineage: Eukaryota > Metazoa > Chordata > Mammalia > Primates > Cebidae > Cebus > Cebus imitator. Next base: position 5,128,518 of record NW_016107405.1, on the reverse strand, counting down.
TAGTAATGTCCTTCAGCATTTCATTAAAACCTGACACACACAAGTATTCATAAAAACTGGAAACATTTTTGCATTAATAGTAACCAGTATGAAGGCAGAGAGGAAAACAGGGGACATTTGGGGCTTACTAACACAGGAGATGGTTGTAAGTGAAGTGGACTGAAACTGGGGCTAGCCTCAGGAACAACAGCCTTTAGAGTTTCCTGCTCTGTACAATGTTAAAATAATATTAGATTTTAAACTTACATAATGGGACTTATTAACATCAAAAATTTGTTCTCATAAGTCACAAGAAATGATGATAAATAAAATGAAGAAAAAATTTTAAAGTTATTTTTGGCAGTATTATAATATATTGACAAATACATTCCACTTCTGTAAAATTAGATTTGACAGATGTGTCTTGGCATTTCATTGGGAATGTTAAAGATTCTAGGAATGTATACATGTTTCTTTCAACAAAATGTAGTGCATTGAGAACAGTTGATATCATAAGGAACAAAATACAGAGGCTAGTGGACTTCTAGGCCTTACACAGTAGCAACATATTTAAACATAGCCATATTTTTAAAATAGCCAAGGAAACGAAAACATAAAACATGCTATGTTCCCACATACTATTCACCTGAAGTATTCCTAATTCCACTTGAATCAAATCTTCTTCACACAAATATAGATTAAACATCATAAATGTTTTGTTCTATCCAAAAATATTCCATGGAAGATAAATTATATTTGTCATCATTTCTGTAACTTATATTTTTAGAAATTAGGTATAATTCTTAAATTATTCTAAAGCATTTATCTCTAGGTATTACAAGAGAAAAATGAGAGTTCATAGTCATTTATTTATTTTATTTTATTTTATTTTATTTATTTATTTTTGAGATGGAGTCTTGCTCTGTCGCCAGGGTGGAGTGCAGTGGCACAATCTCCGCTCACTGCAACCTCCACCTCCCAGGTTCAAGCAATTCTCTTGCCTCAGCCCCCAACAGCTGGGACTACAGGTGCCCACCATCACATCCAACTGATTTTTGTATTTTTCATAGAGACAGGGTTTTGCCATGTTAGCCAGTCTGGTCTTGAACTCCTGACCTCAGATGATCAGCCCGCCTCATTTATTTTCAGCATATACAGCATTTTCTGAATTGCTAAGAGATTAAACAAGCTGAACATTTCATGCTTTCTCTCCAGAGACTTGCCCATGATGAAACGGTACAATTCTGAGCCAAGTGGATAATACAAAAGCCAGGTCAAAGAACTCTGTAGCTGTTATCTTACATCTCTGATTATCGATGTCCAAGAAATTATTTTCAGAACATGGGATTTCTTCTCCATAATTTAACAATTTTACTGTTATATATCCAAAAGACAATCATTTTCCATCTGGATCAACTCAACATAGTTTTCTGTCAAAACCATGTTATACATAATAATTGGCATTCATCCATATCAATGTAAAAAAAACTTAAAAAAAAAAAGAAAGAAAGAAAGAAAAAACCTAAATAGGATTTTTAATGGGATACCATAAAATTTAATCTTTTCCATTTAAAAGGTAGACAACAGACAATGGCAGTCTCATTCTCATTTTGAGAAATTCTGACCTCAGTATTATAGAGACAATGGAAAATGAAGGAGAGATCATTGAACAGACTGTAGTCACCCTGCAAAGATACCCCCCATGTGATGTGAATCAAATCAGCAGCAATTGCAGCCTACAGACAACTCATTCAAAAGTTGTCTTTTGAATAACTCAAAACCCCTTCCTGTGAAACTTTTTCTTAAAAGCCCTTCAGTACACCACAGGAAAAAGATGCACACATTCGTCAGATGTGGTGGCTCATGCTGTAATGCCAGCATTTTGGGAGGCTGAGGCAGGAGGATTACTTGAGCCCCGGAGGTTGAGACCAGCCTTGGCAACATGGCAAACCCTGTCCCTGCCAAAGATATACAAAAATTAGCCAGGTGTGGCCAGGCGTGGTGGCTCACACCTATAATCCTAGCACTTTGGGAGGCAAAGGGGGATGCATCACCTGAGGTCAGGAGTTCAACACCAGCGTGGTCAACATGGTGAAACCCCATCTGTACTAAAAATACAAAAATTAGCCAGGTCTGGTGGTGTGTGCCCATAGTCCCATCTACTAGGGAGGTTGAGGCAGGAAATTGCTTGAACCGGGAGACAGAGGTTGCAGTGAACCAAGAACATGCCACTGCACTCCAGCCTGGGCAACAGAGTAAGACTGTGTCTCAAAAAAAAAAAAAAAAAATTAGCCAGATGTGGTGGTGTACACCTATAGTCTCAGCTACTTGAGAGGCTGAGGTGGGAAGATCACTTGGCCCAGGTAGGGCTCGTGACACTGCACTCTAGCCTGAGCAACAGAGCAAGACCTTGTTTCCAAAAAGACACACACATTCTGAAAAAGTAATTCAGGCCTGCCACAGTGGCTTATACCTATAATCCCAGCACTTTGGGAGGCCGAGGTGGGTGGATCACCTGAGGTCAGGAGTTCGAGATCAGACTGGCCAACATGGTGAAACTTCATCTCTACTAAAAATACAAAAAATTAGCCAGGTGTAATAGTGGGCACCTGTAATCCCAGCTACTCAGGAGACTGAGGCAGGAGAATTACTTGAACCCAGGAGGTGGAGTTCGCAGTGAGCCAAGATCAGCCATTGCACTCCAGCCTGGGCAATAAGAGCGAAAATCTATCTCAAAAAATAATAATAACTAATTCAGTAGAAGCATCTAATTTTATGTTATCTTAATCACATAAAATCATATATTTTGTTATTAATTTGCATAATTTTTTCATTCAATGGTTCATAATGAAGAAATTCTGCCTTTAACATGCATACACACACAAACACACACACAGCCTCAACTGCAATGCTTAGGAAGTTACCACAGATTCTATACACCTGATCAATTTGAAACAGATTGTGTTGAAAATGTATCATGCTATTAACTGAAGGTAATTAATGAAGCTTGCAAATGTTAACAAATGCTGTATAAAAACAATAATATTGTATTGGAACTTTGAAATCTGAAAATAATAGATTTAGTTCATCTCCAGCTAAAATTATTTAAACAAACTTTAGTGTTTAAGAGTGTATATTTGTAAGACTGGGGATGGTGGGGCATTCTTATAGTCCCAGCTACTCAAGAGGCTGAGATAGGAGGATCACTTACACCTAGGGGATCAAGACCAACCTGGACAGCACAGAGACTCATCTCTAAAAACTATATAAATAAAACATTTTAAAAAGAAAGTATGTTCATATAACATAAGTCTTGGCCAAGTACTTTCCCATGTACTTTTATTATATTTTGTCTTTAGACAAAATAGACATCAGATTATGTTTGTTGAAAAATGTAAGGACCCTGCCATTACTATGGCATTGAAGGGACGATAAAGAAAAATCAGCCACCTTTCTTTATTTGAATATACTCCCTATAATGACATTAATGCAATTATCAATCTATCACCCATAATTACAAATAAAAAGGATACTAACACTAAACTGTATCAAAAATGTTATCTGGTTACAATGACAATTACATAAGATATACTTTCTTTCAAGGTTGGCCCAGGAACAACATCAAAGGTTTGTGGGCTCTGTTGACAGCCTGCAGTGACTGCTTCTGAAAGTATCATTACCTGATCCTGCAATTTTATCACCTTAATAACTACTGGTCCTTTCTGCAACTCACACAGACATAAACCCCCCTTTTCCAGCTCATTTATCAAGTGAAAGGTTCCTTTCCATGAAAATGGACACCTGAGCTCCAGGGACCATAACAGAAAACAGCAGGAAAACCACTCAACTATACTTAGTATTGGTGGTTTCCTTTTCTATGTTCTTTCAGGGAAAAGGGGGACTTTAAATTTGGAAATTTATTGCAAAATACATACATTCTTCTACGTAATACTACAAGTAGTTTAATTTGTCTTTTAAAGTGGAGACAGGTGAATATTACTTAGATGAGGTCTCAGTTGGCAATGATTAGACTTCCTCCTTTCTTCCCTTCATTTGCAGCAGAGCAGTTTTTAAATCATCAACATGGATTTTTGTGCACTTGAGATAAGGTGCCAGTTTCATTGCTGCTGCTCATAACAAATGTCAATAGCTTCTTCAGTGTTATCCAACAGCAACATTTAGAAGAAATAATTCTTTGACCTCTGGAATTTCTAAATTTTAATATAACCCATCAAAAAGACTCAATAATATTCTCAATGAGGACACTTTTGGTATTTTAGGCAAGATAATATTACAGTTAATATCCCTGGCCTTCCAGGTATTATGACCAGTAGCATTAACAAGTCATTGTGACAAAGTAAAGCCCACACCCACATTTCCACATGGCAGTACTGCCTCTCAACCTTCAAATGTATTTCCCTGCGATCTTAAGTCACACAAAGATCTGAAAAAGCTTCTCCTAATAAGGTAATTACTTTGATAGACTATAAAAGTAACTGGAAATGCAAATAAAGATGGTGTGGGATATAGCCCTAACCTCTAAAAAGGCTCTCGAACAAGCTGCTTCAAAGTCTCAAAGATCATTTTGCTTTTGGGTCTCTTGTTTCTCCCCTCATCAAAGTATTAAAGTTACCTCAAAGCCTGTGCTATTCAATATGGTAGTCACTAGCTATAAATGGCTATTTAAATTAAAATTAAAATTAAAAATTTACTTCCTCAGTCACACCAGCCACTTCAGCTCAACAGACACTGTATTACAGAACGTTTCCATCATTGCAGAAAGTTCTGTTGCACAACGCTGCGCTAAAAGTTTCCTAAGCATATGAACTGCCATCACCTCATTGCCATCTTGAGGGTAGTTTGCAGCAAAGATAGAATTCTTCCATGGCAGTAACAGAAAGTACTTACACAGTCCACAGCTCATCTCCAAACTCTTTTTAACATTTGGCTTTGAAAGAAAATTCTAGGCACAAGCAAAATTAAAAACAGAAATGTCAACATTAGACCGAGTTATTTCGTATCTACAGAATGGATCAGTTCTTTTACAGTATCTTCTAAACAAACTGTCATAAAAGATAATGTTGATAAGTAAAATGATACTAGAAACATGCCTAACCTTTCTTTCTTTTCTAGATAACACGTTCTAAGGGCAAAACTTTTTTTTAATAACAAAAGAAGAATGTCCAGTGGCCGGTATTTCTTCATTTACAATTCTCTGTGTAGACTTTGGGGCCGCAGAGGTATGACGTCTACTTGCCCCTCCCAAATTCAAAGCTGTTCCATTTTCTCTTCTATTACTGGATACTTTTCCTCTTAGGGTTTGTTGTTTGCACACTTACTAAACCTTGGAATTGTGCCCAAGGGTTGGCCCAGGAGGTTGAACTCCAGGTATCTAAGATGTTTACTATATAAGTTCTTTAAAAAGTATTTAATAAAGCTGTAAAAGTATTTTTCTACCTCTCTACTATTTGAAACTCTAAGATGACAGCAGTAATTCTAATTGTTATAATTCCTTTTATACCAGAGTTCTCCAATTTCGTGTACCTAAGCTTATTAGTAGGCCTACTATTGAAAAAAGTAAAAAAGGAAGAATATTTCAATCTCAAGCAATTTGGAAGGCAGTATAGCATTAGCATGTCTGAGTTCCATCCACTTTCCACCACAAGTTGATACACTCTAGTATCTTAGACTGGTTGCATGGTAAGCCAAGGTTCTCAACTGAAAAATGAATTAATAAAAAAAATTGTCATGCAAAACATCTAGCACACAGTAGGGACGCAAATTTTGCTAATGTTACTTTTGTTCTTGCTGTTCCTTCTGCCTGAAACATTTTTCCCCTGATAGTGCAGATACCTTGTTCTCATTCTTTAGGTCTCAGTCACCTCCTTAGAGAGGACTTTCCTGGCTGGGCGCAGTGGCTCCCGCCTGTAATCACAGCACTTTGGGAGGCTGAGGCAGGTGGATCACGAGGTCAGGAGATCGAGGTCAACTGACCAACATGATGAAACCCCGTATCTACCAAAACTAGAAAAATTAGCTGGGTGTGGTGGTGCGCACCTGGAGTTCCAGCTGCTTGGAAGGCTGAGGCAGGAGAATAGCTTGAACCTGAGAGGCGGAGGTTGCAGTGAGCTGGATCACGCCACTGCACTCCGGCCTGGGCTACAGAGTGAGACACCATCTCAAAAAAAAAAAAAAGAGAGGCCTTTCCTGCTCACTTATGTTCAAAATATGCCCTTTATTCCCTATCATAGCTCCCTGTTTAGTTTCTTACCACTATTTACTCATGATGTACAAGGAATTTACATATTTGCTTAGTTCTCCATTATCAGTTTTTCTCACCAGAACATAAGTTCCATTAGGACAATATGTACTGGAAGAAAAGCAAAGTATCTGGCACATAGTAAATGCTCAATAAATAATTGGCATATAAATGAATGAATCAATTTCTGGATTAAACAAGGTTAACTGTTTCTTTACTACAGGACTCCTCATTCTTTTCCAAGCAAGTTTGCCTTATGACTCTTCTAGAGGGTCATAGGGTATGGAATATTTCTCCTACTGGCAATCGAATCCTTTTCTTACAGAAGATTTTCATGTCTCCAGAACTAATGTTTTATGGACACAAATTGGAAAAACATCAGCTACATATGTCCATTAAGTTGTAAACTATATCTAAATGTTATCTACGCATTTTTCTCACCTCCTTTGGCAAAAGGGAGTTATTCATTCGCACCAGGAAAAAACACTGAAATATTTAAATCAGATCAGGTAACTTTCTGGTCTCTGCATATTAATAAAGAAGAGTGCACCTATTCAGAAAATGACAACTAATAGAGTAGAGGAAAGAACATAACAGATTTATATACTGCCTAGTTAAGAAGAGACTGTAGCTACCTAAGCAAGCCTGGTATGATGAAGCAGCACTGACAAGTTCATATCATCTATCAGCAGATCAGCTTCTCTAAGAATTGGCAGAGGTATTAGCTCAGTTTCCTAGACAGTGTTTCCCAGAGTGCATCCCACGCATTTGGATACAAGTGTTGAATATAAAGAACTGGGAATCTGCAAAGTAGATACCAGAACCAAAAAGTGGAAGATACATCAGTTTGTTATGAAGGTTAGAAGGGGTAGGAACTCTAATCTGATCCTATGAAGTCACCAGGAAATCTAAGATGGTCATAGGGCAGAAGTCAAAAGTTGGCAGCCCACAGGTTGTATCCAGCTCAAACATGTGTCTTTTGAGCCCAAACACAATTTTTAAATTTTTAATTAGTTGGTGACATTTGTAAATTGGGGAACTTCACATAAAAATTAACGTCTTCAACTTTCCTTGAAAAGTTAGAAGACATGATCCACAGATGGCCCACATTCCCCTACAGCAACAACTGATTGGAACAAATGACTCACACCTGAGGCATCTGAGTTTGCAAATCCTGGAGATACTCAAAGTTATGATCCGTATCAGGAGCTGAATACCAGGAATGAGGAAGAGGCAAGCACAGTCAAACGAAGAAAAACTAGACATTACAGTCTGTACTGCCATCTACCCCATTCTGTGAAACAGCTTCCTTCTTACTCAGGACTTTCCAAGAGCTCCCAATTAGTGCGAGCCCTGGCCATATAAGGCTTGTATGTCACCTCTAGCCCATCATATCACCTCACCAGGAAGGGTTTATTCCCCTCACTTGGTATTTCACACTGGTAATGAATAAAGTAATAATGTCTTCCAGTAGTGGTAGTATTAAGCTTTCAGGTAAATTTAGATATGTATATATCCACATAACCACAAAATCACACTAGGATAGGGAGGGTTACTATTCCTCATTTGTCAAAGGGCAAAGGCACAGAGATTATTTTGTCTCTTATGAGTAAGAGCAGAGACGAGACTAATATCCAGATCTCTTGGGTTGGTGATTCTTTCCTCTCTTCCAACTATTTACTAGATTTTGTTATGTGTATTACTTAGGTCACAGCAGAAAGAAGATACCATACTCAGAAGATTTTGAGGAGAATCTAATAAAGGTATAAAAGGGCACAGGCTTTGAAGGAGGAACACAGCCAGATAAGTCACTCTCCTTAAGTCCCCCAACCTCCTACCAGGCTTACACACACGGGCTAAACCCAACCAGAAGACAGGTATGCAATACATCTAACTGAAAAAGTCCCTATTGCTTACCTCCCAGGATAGAAGGAAACAATAAAAAGGAGTGAAAAGTACGTATGAAACAGCAAACAGAAAAGGACTGGTACATCATGCAATCTCGAGGCATTTATTTTAAATTAAACATATTCCCTGCATTAATTTCCCAACAGAAAAACCACGGTCAGCACTTCATCTTCCAGAACTAAATACTTCTCTTTTTTATTATGGTCTCTAAGAGAGAACCCTTCCAATGTCAAAGTATTCCCTCTAACATTTAACAAATTCATTTTTAATAGTCTTGGCTATAAGAATATCACTAAAGATTTTGTTTTAGCAGGGCCAGTGGTGTGTGCCTGTAGTCCCAGCTACTGGGGAGGCTGAGGTGGGAGGATCACTTGAGCCCACGAGTTCTGGGCTATAGTGCGCTATGCTGATCGGGTGTCCACACTAAGTTAGGCATCAAAATGGTGACCTCCTGGGAGCGGGGACCACCAGGTTGTCTAAGAAGGGGTGAACCAGCCCAGATCGGAAACGGAGCAGGTCAAAACTCCTGTGCTGATCAGTAGTGGGATCGTGCCTGTGAATAGTCACTGCACTCCAGCCTAGGCAACATTTTTGAGACCCCAGTCTCAAAAATTAAAAAAAAAAAAAAAAAAGATTTTGTTTTAATCTAAAAACATTGCATCCATTGGTTTATCCTTGTTTGGAGGTAAATATACCCTCCCAGACACATCTAGGAGATGCTATCATAAAATCAGATTTTCTTTTTTCAAAGAGTTACAGTTGTTACCTTAGTCAATGATTCGATTATTTATTGTGCATAAAAATCACTGGTTGGCTGCGCGTGGTGGCTCACGCCTATAATTTCAGCACTTTGGGAGGCCTAGGGGGGCAGATCATGAGGTCAGGAGATCGAGACCATCCTGGCTAACATGGTGAAACCCTAACTCTACTAAAAATGCAAACAATTACCCGGGTGTGGTGGCACGCACCCATAGTCCCAGCTACTCGGGAGGCTGAGACAGGGAGAATCGCTTGAACCCAGGAAGTGAAGGTTGCAGTGAGCCAAGATCACGTCACTGCACTCCAGCCTGGCAACAGAGCGAGACTCCGTCTCAAAAAAAAACAAAAAAACAAACAACGACAACAAAAAAAAACAAATCACTGGTCAATTACATATTGTATATTTTGGCAAATAATTATGCCTTTAAGTTTCTTTGATACTTTTGGAAAGATGTTTTCGAATCTCAGAGAGTGAAGTATTTTTTACTTATTAATCAACCCCAAGCCATCCTCCAATCTATTTGCTTCAACAGAAAATTTAGAATCTTGAAGACATTATACTAAGTGAAATAAGTTAGTCATGAAAAGATAAATATTACACGGCTCCTCTTAAATTAGGCTTCAGTGTAGTCAAATTCATAGACACAGAAAGTAGAACAGTGATTGCCAAGGGTTAGGAGGAAGGTACAATGAGGAGTTGGTGTTTACTGGGTACAGAGTTTGAGTTGGTGAAGATGAGAAAGTTCTAGAGATGAACGGTGCTGACAGCTGCATAACAATGTGAATGAACTTAACGTCACGGAAGTGTATACCTTTAAAATAGTCAAAATGGCAAATGTTGTTGTATATATTTGACCATAATTTAAAAGGAAAATTTAGAAATTAGGCATCTACCTCTCAATATCTACTTTACACTAAGGCAAAATATTCTTTTAGTATCTCTGCCACCTGCTTTTCTTATACAATATAATTAAATATACTTTATACAATATAATCAAAGTATACTACTGATTCGTTAGCCACATTTCTGTCTTAAAGTATTAAGAACCCCTCTTATTGCTGGTTTTGAAGTTTCCACATGGTGAGTCTCAATTTCATCACTGATCCTTCTAAATAAACTCTATTTCCCCTACCTCTGGTATCTATTCTGAGAATAAAAGCTGATGTGATCCCTCAGAAATAGTTTTTTGATTATTATGCTCCTGGCCCATGCAAAACACTAAAGTTTCCAAGATGATTAAGTCAAGATTTCTGTTATCGAGGAGCTCTATCAGTGGAGAATGCAAATATGGCTTGATATGGTTTGGCTCTGTTTCCCCATCCAAATCTCATCTTGAAGTATACTCCCATAATCCTCATGTGTTGTGGGAGGGACCCAGTGGGAGACAATTTGATCATGGGGGCAGTTCCCCCCTACTGTTCTCATGGTAGTGTACAAGTCTCACGATATCCGATAGTTCTATCAGGGGTTTCCGCTTTTGCACCTTCCTCATTTTCTCTGCTGCCATGTAAGAAGTGCCTTTTGCCTCCCGCCATCAATCTGAGGCCTCCCCCCATCAATCTGAGGCCTCCCCAACCATGTAGAATTGTAAGTCCAACTAAATCTCTTTTTCTTCCCAGCCTCGGGTATGTCTTTATCATCAAGTGAAATGATGATACAGTAAATTGGTACCAGTAGAGTGGAGCATTGCTGAAAAGATACCTGAAAATGTGGAAGCAACTTTGGAACTGGGTAAGAGGCAGAAGTTTAAACAGTTTGGAGGGCTCAGAAGAAGACAGGAAAATGTGGGAAAGAAAGTTTGGAACTTCCTAGAGACTTGAATGGCTTTGCCCAAAATGCTGATAGTGATATGGACAATAAAGTCCAGGCTAAGATGGTCTCAGATGGAAATGAGAAACTTGTTGGCAACTGAAGCAAAGGTGACTCTTGTTATGTTTTAGCAAAAAGACTGATGGCACTCTGCCCCTGCCCTAGAGATTTGTGGAAATTTGAACTTGAGGTAGATGATTTAAGGTATCTAGCAGAAGAAATTTTCTAAGCAGCAAAGCATTGAAGAGTGACCTGGGTGCCGTTAAAGGCATTCAGTTTTAAAAGGGAAGCAGGGCATAAAAGTTCAGAACATTTGCAACCTGACAGTGCAACAGAAAAGAAAATCCCATTTTCTGAGAGGAAATTCAAGCCAACTGCAGATATTTGCAAAAGTAACAAGAGCCAAATGTAAATCCCCAAGACAATGGAGAAAATGTCTCCCGGGCATGTCAGAGACCTTCCCCATGGCAACCTCTCCCAACACAGACCTGGTTGTCTAGGAAAATGGTTTTGTGGACAGGGGACAGGGGACCCATGCTGTGTACAGTCTGGGGACTTGGTGCCCCAAGTCCCAGCTGCTCCAGCCATGGCTGAAAGGGGCCAACATAGAATTCAGGCTATGGCTTCAGAGGGTGTAAGCCCAAGTACTGGAAGCTTCCATGTGGTGTTGAGCCTGAGAGTGCACAGAAGTGAAGAATTGGGGTTTGGGAACCTCCAACTAGATTTCAGAAGATGTATGGAGAAGCCTGGATCCCCAGGAGAAGTTTGCTGCAGGGACAGGGATCTCATAGAGAATCTCTGCTAAGGGTGGTACAGAAAGGAAATGTATGGTCAGAGCCCCCAAGCAGAGTCCCTACTGGTGCACTGCCTCGTGGAGCTGTGAAAAGAGGGCCACTGTTCTTCAGACCCCAGAATAGTAGATCCACCTACAGTTTGCATTGCATGCCTGGAAAAGCCACAGACACTCAACATAGCCCAGGAAAGCAGCCAGGAGGAGCGGAGCTGCCCAAAACCATGGGAACCCACTTCTTACATCAGCATGACCTGGATGTGAGACGTGGAGTCAAAGGAGATCATTTTGAAGCTTTAAAATTTGACTGCCTCACTACATTTCAGACTTGCATGGGTCCTGTAACCCCTTTGTTCTGGCCAATTTCTCCCATTTGGAATGACTGTATTTACCCAATACCTGTACTAGGAAGTAACTAGCTTGCTTTTGACTTTATAGGCTCATAGGTAGAAGGGCCTTGCCTTGTCTCACATGTGACTTTGGACTGTGGACTTTTGGATTAATGCTGAAATGAGTTAAGACTTTGGGCGACTGTGGAGAAGGCATGATTGGTTTTAAAATGTGAGGACACGCAATTTGAAGGAGCCAAAGGCAAAATGAGATGGTTTGGCTGTGTTCCTACCCAAATCTCATCTTGAATTGTACTACCATAATTCCACATGTTGTGCGAGGGACACAGTAGGAGATAATTTGAGGTAATTTGAATCATGGGGGTGGTTTCCCCCATACTGTTCTCATGGTGGTGAACAAGTCTCACAAGGTCTGATGGTTTTATCAGGGGTTTCTGCTTTTGCAGCTTCTTCATTTTCTTTCCACCGCCATGTAAGAAGTGCCTTTTGCCTCCCGCCATGATTCTGAGACCTCCCTAGCCATGTGGAACTGTAAGTCCAATTAAACCTCTTTTTCTTCCCAGTCTTGTATATGTCTTTATCAGCAGCATGAAGACGGACTAATATATGGCTGGACAACATTTCCACCCCCTACTCCCAAATTCAAGCAGAGAGTCCTGCTTAATGCCTCAAAGGAGGCGTATGTCAGGAAGGAAAAAGTAGTAGGAATCTTTCAGGCTTTTTCAAAACAAAATACTAACTATTCATAATGGGTCCAACTGGAAACCACTCAAATATACATCAAAAGTATAATAGATGAATAAAACGTGATCATACAATGGAGTGCTATGCAAACCAATGCAATGAGAACCAACAAACCTTTGAGATGGGGATTAAGTCAGGGTCAGTGATAGGAAGGGGCATATGGAAGGCCTCTGAGTACTGGTAATGTTCTGTTTCTTGACCTGGGACACAGTGATCAAATGTACGTGTCACTTAATGAAAATTCATCGAGCTGTAAACAGAATATCTGCTCTTTTCTGTATGAATGTTACATTAATTTTAAAGTCTATTCTTTTAAATTTCTATTCTCATTTTGGGGAGAGAAAGACATTCATAAAGTATGTAGTGTGTTCGATGATGGTAAGTGAAATTAAAAAAAATAAAAAAAAAAAGGCAAGAAAAGGGAACAGTTGGTGCCAGGGAGTATAGATACGTACCGAAGGGATTTACAATTTTAAAGGGTCATGGAAGGCTGAACCTAGAAGGTGACATTTAATTAGAAATCTGAAAAGAATGTGAGTATGCAGCTTTCTAGAGGACAGTACACAGAACAGACAGTGCAACCTATCTATGCTTGTACACTGCAATTTATATCACAAAGAGAAAATAGTCCACCTATCTTCTACCTCCCTTTATATTTTCAGTGGAATTATAACAAGCTAGATCATTGTAACATTTTTAAAAATGTTGTTTCCCCATTGTGCATATGACAGAACAAAACAAAACAACAATAAGCCCTTGGAAGAAGGGAACTGATTCTTAGGCACAGGCATAGCTAGTCTGCTGAACAAAAGTAAAAGGAAAGAGTTTACCTTGAATAGAAAGAAAATGGTCCAAGAAAGATAAAGAGCAAGGCTGAAAGAGAAATTACTCATTTTTACTCATTCACTTACTCACTCACTCTACAGAGAAATCAAAGGTTAATCACCAATCTCTGTACTCCACATAACACACACACACACACACACACACACACACACGATTTTTCGATCAATCAAGGATCACCAGACACAAGGAAAAAAAAAAATTTTTTTTTTTTGGAGACAGGGTCTCACTCTGTCACCTAGGCTGGAGTGCACTAACACAATCAAAGCTCACTATACCCTTGAACTCCTGGGCTCAAGTGATCCTCCCACCTCAGCCTCCTGAGCAGCTAGGACTACAGGTACACGCCACCATGCACAGCTAATTTAAAAAACAATATATATATATATATATATATATATATATATATATATATATTTTTTTTAAGAGATGGGGATCTCGCTTTATTGCCCAGGCTGGTCTCAAACTTCTAGCCGCAAGCAATCCTGCCACCTCAGCCTCCCAAAATGCTGGGATTATAGCCTCGTTTGAGGAATATTTCTAACAAAATACTGACAAAAACAACAAACAAAACACTTCAAAAAAAAACCTGAGAGAGGTAAGATGTTAAAACCTTGGAATAAGAATAGACACTGTTTAAAAGAGAGGGGGTAATGTAATTGCACACTACAATGGGTGAACTTCTAAATCTCCAGGATACAGCCTAGTGAAAATGCTGAACTCCACAGCTGTACTGGGCTCCAGAGCTACACTGTCCAAAAGGGTAGCCATGAGCTTCATGTGGCTACTGAGCACTTGAAACGTTGCTGATGCAAGGAAAGATGTGCTAGAAGTGTAAAGTATACACTAGATTTCAGACTCTTAATACCAAAAGCAACCTGTAAATATCTCAACCTGTAAATATGTAATACAGTTTGAAATAATGTCTTGAAATATGGGGTTATATAAAATATATTATAAAAATTAATTTTATTTCTTTATCTTTACTTTGTTAATGTGTCTTCTAGAAAATTTGAAATTTCATATGTGGCTGGCTCATGTGTGGCTTATATATCATATTTCTATTGAATACCACTACGCTAGATCATACATTCATTGTGGACAAGAGTTGTATCTAAATCATATTTGTGTCCTCTAGAGAGCCTAGAGGATCATAAACCCTCAGTAGGTATTTGCTATTTGCTGAATTTTAAATATATATATATTTCACAGCATTAGTGTCCAAGTCTGTCATGTTAAAAGTGTACATTTTGGAAGTTCAACCTGAGGCAAGTTGAACAGTCAATTCAAGTAACAACGTCTCCATTCCTGTATTTTGTTGATTATTTAAAGTATATTTGGTATCCTTTATAGATTATGATTTACACTTCCCATATTTAATCAGAACACAACAATCATTTTAATCACTACCTTCAATTATTTCAATATCTATGATCATACAGATTTCAAAAAGTGAGAAATGAAAAAAATCTTCTGCTCTATCTTCTAAAGAGCGCCCTCTAGTGATATTAGAATACATTGGTTCACAAAGATAATTTGCTTTATAAAACTTAAAAATAAATTTGACTATGAAATCTGTACATAACAATGTTAAAAGACTCTGAAAAATATAGTAAAAACTAAATGCAGCAGACAGCTAAAATATTGACCTCAAATGAACCCAGTTTAATGAAAGAAAGCAGAAGAGAAAATATCCCTCAGTGTCATTTTTTAAAATATCAGTAAACATTCTATTTCATAAAAGTGGGTAAACTCACAACCTAACTTTCTACCAATATTACTCCAAAGAGATCCACATAAACACTCTGACCAAGTTCATCAAAGCAACTTATATAGCTGAGGTATGGGCTGATTCAGGAAAATACTTAGGAGGCCTCCTACAAAATTATATAAATGTTTCAAGCAGTTTGGATTTTTACATGTAATAACAGGGGTTAAATAGCCAGTACTCCTGAACTAGCAAAGGCAAACAATGATTCATGAATTCTTCAGCTTTTAATTAGATTCTGAAAATTTTCACTTTTCCTTAAAACAGCCAGAGTCAGTTTCTGTTGCTTACAAATAAAACCCCTTACCCTACATGACCGACATCTCTCAACTCATTGACTCTGCTTCAGCACCCCTCAACTCTCAATTCACCACCAGCTCCATCCCCTCCCCTCCTTTCCACTTACAGTTAGAATGAAACAGCAGAATCATCCCACTTTCAACTAAAATAGGCTCTATTCACACAGCCCGGAACCGCTCTTAGTGTTGAGAAATTCTGAAAATTAAAATTATCACATGGTGGCTCACATCTGTAGTCCCAGCACTTTGGGACACCAAGGCAGGTAAATCACTGGAGGTTAGGAGTTTGAGACCAGCCTGGCCAACATGGCAAAAACCCATCTCTACTAAAAATACAAAAATTAGCCAGGCATGGTGGTACATGCCTGTAATCCCAGCTACATGGGAGGCTGAGACAGAAGAATTGCTTGAACCTGGGAGGTGGAGGTTGCAGTAAGCCAAGATCACAGCACTGAACTCCAGTCTCAGCAACAGAGCGAGACTCTACCTCAAAATTAAAATAAAATAAAATAAAATAAATCACCAAAGTCCAAACTGGTTATGTCAGCTATTTGTGGAAAACACAGAGTAGGAAATCTTTAGCAGGGATCTCCTTGCAGCTCATCTAAAATAGTTCCATAACACAAATTCTGATCATCCTTCCTCTGATCCCACACAATCTCTACTATACCAGCTAACCTCAGTCAAACACAATTATTCCTAACCTCACGAAAGAAGGGACCATGTCTCAGCTCTGTATCCCCATGTGAGGCATGTTGAATTTGCTTGAATTTTTTCAGCTAAAACAAAAATTGCTTTATATTTTTTTATGTTACCATACTTCAAATGGTGTATGTACTATGAGTTGCATGTGATGTTGATTATCCACTACTAGTATATCTGAGTGTGAAATGTCTGCTAAGCTTTTCTGTTCATATTAAAAAACAAGACAAAATTATATGGGCCTAAAGATTGCTTAATTATCTTGATACTTCTAACAAATTCATGAACTAGCCTAGGTCCAATTTCACACACATTTCAAAAATACAAATACCATATTACCCACATTAATTCTTCCCATCTTGTCCTTTTTTTTTTTAGTAAGTATCTTATATTTAAACTTAGGAGTTGGGAATTATATGGGTAAACAAAACTATCTAAACTTTAAATTTCCATCCAATTTCTGCCCCTACCCTAAATTTTACCCTTAAAAACATCTCAATGAGTATCAATACCACTATACAATTCTCAAAGGTCAAAAAGATGTATTTTACCCCCAAATAATGTAACTCCTATATAGGAGAGCCTCATAAATATATGGACAAGCACCATCTAGTGGCAAAAAGAATTACTCTGGCTAAACAGTTACCATTGATGGCACAGCTAAATTACCTGCCAAAATCCAAATCATGGGCAGCTCTTATTCAGGACCCAATTTTATTAACAAATTTAATAATCATGTCACAACTAAATCAAGGGTAATGCCAGTTTTAGGGTAAATATTAAGTCTGAATGGTCATGTGAACAGTCCAGATTCAGCTATTTTATTAACATCCTTGCATGAATCTCTTAACTTGCAGTAGAGGGAAGTGAATGCCTATTTTGAGCACTGAGTCTGCACATGTGTTGGGCATATTTATGTATGTTGTATCTCATTTAATCCTCACAGCAACAGGGTAAGGCCATTATTAAAATCCACACTGTACAAATGAGAAAACTGACCCTCAGATATTAAATAATGTATCCTAAGTCATACAGACTTTAAGTGATAGAGTCACCTCCCCATCTACGCTCCCCTCCACCCCCATCTAACTATTACTGGATCCTTGGGAAAATATTAAGTAATACAAACAGTGACATGCAAACAAACTCACTGAGCACTTAGTTTAGGGCACGCATAACGGACCTCAACATGGAAAAGAGAAGTGTGCTGTTGTATAACAGATAATCTCACAGACTTTGGGATTAAGCAGACTGCTGCTATCTTAAAAGAAAACAGAGCCTGTATTAGTCTGTTTTCTGTTGCTCATAATAGAATACCTAAAACTGGGTAATTCATAAAGAAAAGGAATTTATTTCTTACAGTTACGGAGGCTGAGAAGTCTCAGTTTGACAGGCCATATCTGGGGATGTTTAAAGACCATCACAACAAGGGAGTCCTTTATAAATTATTCATCCCAATTTCAAAAGTTTCTCCTCTTTCTCTCTCTCTCTCTCTCTCTCTCTCTCTCTCTCTCACACACACACACAGAGAGAGAGAGAGAGAGAGAGAGAGAGAGAGAGAGAGAGAGAAAGAGCTGACATAAATACATACAAACCGGAGTTTGCATTTAAACTGCTGCTTTCCAATAGACATGCTTTTTGTGGCAAGGTTTGCAAGGTTTCTTCAAGACCTTACATCCTCACATAATTTGATCAAGCCCACCTTAAGAACCAAAGGACGTAACAAATAGATGAAAACTTAGCTTGATGAAAGAGGACAAGACTTTGGAACCAAAAATGAGACCATTATTAAAACTTTAAGTATGTAGTAACTGATTAATATATTATTTGGATTTTTTTAAAGGTAGCAAGAAAGATAGCCAGGCATGGTGGCTCACACCTGTAATCCCAAAACTTTGGGAGGCTGAGGCAGGTAGATCACCTGAGGTCAGGAGTTCCGGTCTAACCAATACGTGAAACCCCATCTCTACTAAAAATACAAAAATTAGCTGGGCATCGTGGTGGACGCCTGTAATCCCACCTACTCGAGATGCTGAGGCGGGAAAATCACTTGAACCTGGGAGGCAGAGGCTGCAGTAATCTGATTGCACCATTGCAATCGGGCAATAAGAGTCTCAAAGAGAGAGAGAGAGAGAGAGAGAGAGAGAGAAAGGGGTGGGAGGAGAATCAATCATAAAGATGGGCCCACCTCTTCTTTCTCTTCCCCTTCCTAAATAGTTCTAAAGTCATAAGTGGGGCCAAGTGAAGTAGGTATCTACGCCTGGGTGAAGACAGACAATGGGGGTTTGTGACAGCACTGAGACTCAGCAAGGTGAGGAGAGCATTGATGCATGGGGCAGCCCTGCTTAGGGTGTCATGGATCAAGCACAGGAAGGAGGGTATAAGAACAGGGGGCAGGCTGCACATGGTGTCAGAGCCCAAAGTGTATAAGGAAGAAACTCCTAGGGGAAAGGGGAAGGATGTAGAGGATACTGGACGCTGGAGCCCAAACAAATGAGCAAGACCTCTGAGGAGGATGCTCAGCATGTAGTTTCAAAGTCCAAGCATGTGATATCAGAGCCAGAGTGAGGCTGAGAGGGAGTATTAAAAGATACTGGCTACATACAGATGGGTTAAGCAAATAAGTAAATACATTAAAGATAATGGGACCTAGGTTTCTGATTTTCAGGAAATAAACAAATATGGAAAGAAGGAAACTGGAATGAACCCTGAAGAGATTAGATGAGAATGTAAGGTATCAAAATGAACTTATAATTTCAAGAGAGATAGATAAGAACTAGATATAAAAAACAATATACGTGGCTGGGTGCAGTGGCTCATGCCTGTAATCCCAGCACTTTGGGAGCCAAGGCAGGCAAATCACCTGAGATCAGGAGTTCGAGACCAGCTTGGCCAACATACTGAAATGCCATCTCTACTAAAAATACAAAATTAACCCGGCGTGGTGGCACATGCCCGTAATCCCAGCTACTTGGGATGCTCAGGCAGGAGAATCACTTGAACCCGGGAGGCGGAGGTTGCAGTGAGCTGAGACTGCGCCATTGCACTCCAGCATGGGCAACAAGAGTGAAACTCCAACTCAGAAAAGTGTGTGTGTGTGTGTGTGTGTGTGTGTGTGTGTGTGTGTGTGTAAACGTGCATAAATCTATATATCTATATGTACATATATTCCCTTACTCTCTCCTGAGAGTACTGGGAGCAGCAACACCTCAATGGTAACATCACCTTGTGCCCAGATCTTGGCTTCTAAATATTTTTCTCCACTAAAAGGAAAAAGGGATCCTCAGAGAAACTGCTGATTCTAAGACTAGAACAGGAAAAGTACAAGGTGAGACTGGGACATCTTAGAAAGCAATCAAGTCCTCAAAGAATAACAGGGACATGTCAAAAGGATACAGAAGTTAGCCTGAAGAGGCTTCCATGGGCCAAATCTAGGACAATTTGAGTATCACAATAATTATTGGCTGGGTACAGTGGCTCATGCCTGTAATCCTAGCACTCTGGGAGGCCGAGGCAGGCAGACTGCCTGAGCTCAGGAGTTTAAGACCAGCCTGGGCAACACAGTGAAACCCCTTATCTACTGAAACACAAAAAATTAGCGAGGAGTGGTGGTGTGCACCTGTAGTCCAAGCTGCTCAGGAGGTTGAGGCAGGAAAACTGCTTGAACCCGGGAAGTGGAGGTTGCAGTGATCCAAGATCACACCACTGCACTTCAGCCTGGACAACAGAGCAAGACTCTGTGTCAAAAAAAAAAAAAAGTATATATATATATATATATATATATATATATATATGTGTGTGTGTGTGTGTGTGTGTGTGTGTGTGTGTGTGTTTATATGTTATATATATATATATGTATGTATATGTATATATATTAAAAAAATAGGCTATACCCCACTGAATACAACAGAAAAGCAGGAGTCCACACTGGTTTAAAGAAATAAATGAATGCAGTCATGCATCACATAACAACATATCTGTCAATGACAGACCACATTAAACAACAGTACAAGAGTATATACCAGAAGATTAAAATAGAACTGAAAGATTCCTATCACCTAATGATGTCACAGCCATTGTAACATTGTAACACAACTAATTACTCAGTTTTGTAACCTACTGCGCAATCTACTGTGCTGCCAGTTAAAGTACAGCACATACAATTATGTACAGTACATTATACTTGATAATGAAAATAAATGACTATATTCCTGGTTTATGTATTTACTACACTTTTATCATTATCTTAGAGTGTACTACTTATTAAAAAAAATGTTCACTGCAAAACAGCCTCAAGCAGGTCCTTCAGGAGGTATTCCAGAAGGAGGGCATTGTCATTAAGCAACACATGACTGTACATTAAAATCTGATAAAGAATTTACACAGTTTCAAAGTGCATCTCCAAAAATACTTATCTACAAAAGAGAACAGAATAACTTACAATAAAGAATCCTCACGGGCACACTCTTAATCAAGTAATCACAATAAGAATCATCAGTAACAGGACCAAGAAAAATCATTTGCCATCTGATAGGCTTCTATGAGAAAAACACAGCATCACCACAGCCATGGATACATGTATAACCTGTGCTCAATCATGAGAAACCATTGAGGCCAGGTGCAGTTGTTCATACCTATAGCCCTGGAATTTGGGGAGGCAGAGGTGGGAGCACCACTAAAGCCCAAGGGTTTGAGATCAGCCTGGGCAAAATAGTGAGAACCCATGTCTACAAAAATTACAAAAAAAATTAGCTGGGTGTGGTGGCACAAGCCTGTGGACCCAGCTACTTGAAAGGCTGAGGGGAAGGATCCCTTGAGCATAGGAGGTTGAGGCTGTAGCGAGCCATGATTGTGCCACTGCACTCCAGCCTGGGT
>NW_016107405.1:5103344-5107422 GCF_001604975.1 Cebus imitator | reverse complement strand
AAAAAAAAAAAAAAAAAAGAACTGTTAAACAAATTCAAACTGAATGGTATTCTACAAAATAACTGACATGTAGTCATGAAAAGTATCAAGGTCAAGGTCATCAAAGTCAAGGAAAAATTGACGAACTGCTGTAGAAAAAAGAAGTCTGGAGCAATGCAGCAACTAAATGCAAGGCATGATTGCGAACTGGATTATTTTGCTGTAAAGCACATTATTGTAACCATTGGTGAAACTTGGATGGAATCAAGTTTCCATGGTGTCCCTATACCAATTTCTGATTAATAAATCTAATTAATTTCTTATGTTGATGGGTGTACTATGGCTATTTTGAAGAATATCTTTCTTTGTAGGAAATGTACACTAAAATATTTCAGAGTGGTAAACTATCACATCAGCATCTAATGGTTCTAGAAGAAAAACCTGTACTGCACTTTCAACTTTTCTACAAACTGGGAATTATTTTAAAATAACGATTTTAACTTAAAATAAAGGTGAGTGAGGAATGCCAGAGAGGCCTCCATATAGACTGCCAGCTGTTCCTTGTGACAACATCAGCTGGAAGGGCTCAGCCTGTAGACAAACATGCACCGAGGGAAAAAGACCCAGAGTATGTCAGAGCCCAGAGGCTTCCAAGCCAGGCTGCACCAGGAAGCAGGAATAAAACTCTGGAGGGAAAAGTGAAGCTCCTATGAAGGAGACACAGGACAGGGAGACTAAGGAGTCAATGTGGTATATTGGTTATGTGTGACATTTACAATGTGGGATATTTAGAAGTGTTTGGACTCAGATAAACTACAGGTGTCTAACTTGCAGATGACTCATCTGGCCTCCATAACAACAAAAGTGAGGAATTTTAAAGGTGATCATGAATATGAGTGCTGGGTGCAGTGGCTCATGCCTGGAATTCCAGCACTTTGGGAGGCCAGGAGTTAGAGACCAGCCTGGCCAACATGGCAAAACTCTGTCTCTACTAAAAACACAAAATTCAGCCGGGCATTGTGGCAGGCACCTGTAATCCCAGCTACTCAAGAGACTTAGGTAGGAAAACTGCTTGAATCCAGGAGGCAGAGGTTGCAGCGAGACAAGATCATGCCATTGCACTCCAGCCCATGTGACAGAGTAAGACTGTCTCAAAAACAAAACAACAAAAAAAGAAAAAAAAATATGAGCATGATAAATACGATAGAGTTACATTTAATAAAGTGTATTCTGAATGGAGCATGGTGTATGAAGGAAAGCAGTGAGTATCAGGCCAGAAACGTGCAGTGGCGGTCATGGTAGAAGGCCTAGGATATTAGGTTTAGGCATCTCTATTTTATTTGCTAGGCAATAGAAAGACACTAAAGAATTTGAAAGCAATATCCTAGTATATAGGATAGATTAGGAGAGATTAGAGGCAGGAAGACCAGTTGGGAAATTAATAAGATTATAAGGGTTAAAATAAAGAAGTAGGAAGCAAAGAGAGATTAAGGCAATACAAAGTTAATGGGATTTACTAACTAAACGTACATAAAAGAAAGAACAGATGAAGATTATTAAGAGCCTTGAAGAGAAATTACACTCTGTTAGAAGGAAGAGATGGTGCTAGTAATCCATGCCTCAGTGAAAATATACAACAGGCAACTGAAAATGCAAACCTGGAAGTTGGGAGAGGTCAGAAAGGAGAAAGATCTGACTTTCATTTACACAAGCTTATTGAAACACACAGCATAAGAAAAGAAGACTGCTGTAAATGGAATCTTGAAAAATGTCTCTTGTTAAGGAAAAGAGAGAGTGAAACAAAAAATATTTCAATGAGTCAGAAAAAATGTCTTCTGCTAGTTATTTTCCATTTGTCCCTCCCCTTCCACTTTCCCTGCTGCTTGCCCTAGGCTTCTGGTTGGGTTCAACTAATGAAAGACCCCAACAGGGGATCAACAGGGTGGGAGAAGAACAGGCACAGAGCATTTTCCCCAGGCTCCCAATGCACAGATTGGCTGTGTCTCTCCACTGAAGGCCACAGCCTTTCCACATGGCTGCCTCCCCAGGTTTTCGGACTGTTGCTTCCCTTGCCCCTTCATGCCCAAGAATGGTCATGGTCCCTTCTGCTGCCTGCTCCAGGGTATTGTGCTATCCTTCATTACCAATAAATCACTCTTTATTATTATCCTGCCTACCTTTGTAAATAGTCTTTTATTGAATTCTCTTCAGTTGCCAATTTGAATGCATGAACCGGGCCAGGCATGGTAGCTCAGGTCTGTAATCTTAGCACTTTGGAAGGTCAAGGTAGGCAAATCCCCTGAGTTCAGGAGTTTGAGACCAGCCTGGGCAACATGGCAAAACTCCATCTCTACTAAAAATGCAAAACATTAGCCGGGCCTGGTGGTGCACGCCTGTAGTCCCAGCTACACGGAGGCTGAGACATGGGAATTGCTTGAACCTAGGAGCTGGAAGCTTAGAGTGAGCCAAGATCATGCCACTGCATTCAGCCTGGGCAACAGAGCAAGGCTGCCTCCAAATAAATAAATTAATAAAAATAAAAATAAAAAATAAATGTATGATGTTTCCTGCTAGGACCCTCATTTGAACATAGTGCCCTATCTTTGACAGTCATAATAATCTCCATAATATATATCAAAGCATTTAATTTCTCCCACTATCCTTAAGGTTCTAGTCAACAGCCTTTTCTAGAATGTAATTGGTCCATTCTGTCTTTGATCTCTTCTGTTGTCTTTCAAGATGCTGGATTCTGAGATATCAGAAGTGGAATACACCCTCAACAAATCCTGTGGAAGCTGGTGCCTCCTGGGAAAAGGAAATCTGAGGACATCAAAAAACTTCACACCTGAGGTAAGGAAGCAACCTGTTTCTTATCTGGTAAGAAAGACACTGTTCCACATACACTGGCCCAGCCTTCCTGAACTATGGTTCTTCTCTGAAAATGTCATGCTAAGTCTCCATGTTTTACCAAAGGATATGAGGATGGTCCATGGAATGACTCAGCCAAGCTCAGCTGAGCAGATGAGAGTGAGGATGGTAAGAGCCCTGCTGACCAGGCACAGGAGACAGAAACTGAGAAGAGAAATGAGAAATGAAAACTAGAAGCCAAAGGAGCACTCTGGAAATGTAATTGGGGTTATAAATTGTATCCCCTGTAAGATATAACAGTGTAGAAAGAAATTCCTTTTCAACTTTTATTTATTTTGGCAAGTATGGCCTGTGCGTCTTTAAAAATACCACCACTCAGGCCGGGCGCTGTGGCTCACGCCTGTATGCCCAGCACTTTAGAAGGCAGAGGCGGATGGATCACCAGGTCAGGAGATGGAGACCATCCTGGCTATCACGGTGAAACCCCGTCTCTACTAAAAATACAAAAAATTAGCTGGGTGTCATGGCACATACCTGTAGTCCTAGCTACTAGGGAGGCTGAGGCAGAAGAATAGCTTGAACCCGGGACTCGGAGATTGCAGTAAGTCGACATGACGTCACTACACTCCAGCCTGGGCAACAGAGCAAGACTCCGTCTCAAAAAAAATTAATTAATTAAAAATGCCACCACTCTGGGACTGATCTGTCTGAACCCAGCACAAATGAGATTATATTTACAAGGCAGAAGCTCTGTGGGTGCCTTTCTTCTTTCCCACCCTCTCTCACCTGAATGTAGCTCTCCAGCAAGACTTGCCTGTACATCAGAGGATTCCAATAAACAGGAAGCATCTGTCCCAGAGAAACATACCACAAATCCATTTACTGAAACCCACGACATCTACATATTTTGCAATACAGTCACATTTTTGCAAAAGTAGTTTGGAATATGATGCCTACACCTTACTTACTCAGCGGGTTCATATTAGATTGTTGCACGGAAAGAAAATTATGAATGTATCATGGACACAGAATCAGAAAGTTAAAACAGGGCCCTTGGAGAACAGAGTCTGGACATTTTTAATGGTCCTTAGAATATTTGACATTACATAAGCAAAAGAAAAATTAGTTGGGGCTGGGCATAGTGGCTCATGCCTGTAATCCAAGCACTTTGGAGGCCAAGGCGGGCGGATCACCTAAGGTCGGGAGTTCAAGACCAGCCTGACCAACATGG
>NW_016107405.1:5086445-5103329 GCF_001604975.1 Cebus imitator | reverse complement strand
AAAGAAAGAAAAATTAGTTGGTAGCCAAAGTGTGTAATTAATTATAACTATCATTATCTCAGATTCTGAATTTTAATTTTCCTCACAAAAAGCCTCCCTATTCTAACTGACTTTGAAGTGGAGGCTAAAACTAATCTTTTAAAATGAATATATAGTATTTGAAAAGACCTATACAATTGGAAATAAAAATTAAAATAACAATGTCATTTAACACTCACCAAACTAGCAAAAATGTTGAAGTTGGGTAACATCAAGACTAGTGAAGATATTGAGAAACAGGAGCTTGCATCTATTACTATTATATAACAGTACAATTATGTGGCAAACTGAATCATTATTCATAATTCTTCACATCCTCCCTGTACTATAATTCTAATCCATATTGGTGCCAAATAACTTTGCAATACCATTCACTAGAATAAACAGAATATATTCCCCTACCTCATGCATGTTGGGCTTGGCCTTGTGACATGCTGGGGTCCATGAAATATGAGCAAAAATGACAGCGAGTCAGTTCTATGCATGACCCATATGAGGTTTTACATATTTCCACTTGGCTTCTTTTGCTTCTGCTGCTTTCCATGGGAAAAACATGTCGTAGGTAGCTGTTAGTCCTAGAGAGTGAGAGACATGGAGCAGACCTGAAAGCAACCTCAATCTGACCTGCAGACTGGAGCCCAGAGCCTGAAGTCCAGAATCCTGCCCAGCTAATTTTTTGTTGTAACCTACCCACAGGTTGATAGAGAAAATAAATACATATTATATTAAGCCACTGAGTTTTGATTTTGGGGTCTTTTGTTTTTTTCATTTGGAGAAAGAGTCTTGCTCTGTTACCCAGCCTGAAGTACAGTGGCACAATCTTGGCTCATTGCAACCTCTGCCTCCTGGGTTCAAGCAATTCTCCACCTCAGCTTCCCAAGTAACTGGGACTACAGGTGCCCACCACCATGCCCAGCTAATTTTTTTTTTGTATTTTTTAATAAAGACAGGGTTTTACCATGTTGGCCAGGCTGGTCTCAAACTCCTGACCTCAGGTGATCCACCTGCCTTGGCCTCCCAAAGTGCTGGGATTACAGGTGTGAGCCACCATGCCCAGCCTTGTTTGTTTTAATGTAGCATCACTACAGCAATCTCTGAGACAACCATTCTGTAAAGGCATCTGGCAATACACAATAAAGTTGAAGATGTTCATATGGCCCAGCAAAGGGCAATTCCAAGTAAGTGTCCTAAAGCAGTGGTTTTCAAACCAATCAGATCTAACATTTCCTTTTAAAAGGAAATTATTTGAAATACCCTTTTTCTATTCCATAACAAATGTAATAGATAATCTACCTACCACACATAAATTTCAAAAAAAGCTGGGCATGGTGGCTCATGCCTGTAATCCCAGCACTTTAGGAGGCCAAGACGGGCAGATCACCTGAGGTCAGGAGTTTGAGACCAGCCTGGCCAACATGATGAAACCCTGTCTCTACTACAACTACAAAAATTAGCCAGGAATTTGTGGAAGCAGGTACCTGTATTCCCAGCTACTCGGGAGGCTGAGGCAGGAGAATCACTTGAACCCGAGAGGCGGAGGCTACAGTGAGCCAAGATCATGCCACTGTACTCCAGCCTGGGAGACAGGTCCAGACTCCATCTCAGAAAAAAAAATGTTTTTAAAACAAGCCCATAATATCTGATATGGTTTGCTGTGTCCCCACCCAAATCTCATCTTGAACTGCAGCTCCCATAATTCTCACGTGTCACACGAAGGACTTGGTGGGAGGTAATTGAATCACAGGGGTAGGTTTTTCCCGTGCTGTTGTGACAGTGAATAAGTCTCATAAGATCTGATGGTTTTATAAAGGGCAGTTCCCCTACACACGCTCTCTTGCCTGTCACCATGTAAGACATGCCTTTCCTCCTCTTTTGCCTTCTGCCATGATTATGAGGCCTCCCCAGACATGTGGAACTGTAAGTCCATTAAACCTCTTTTTCTTTATAAATTACCCAGTCTCAGGTATTTCTTCATAGCAGTATGAAAATGCCTAACACAATATCCTAACTAAAATTTGAAAAATAAATAATATAAAATATTATTTATAATCAGGGCAGAACTGAGATAAGGCAACCGAGGTTCTTAGGGTGCAAAATTTAAGGAGGCAAAGTTGTGAAAGTGCTGGACCTGCACTTGCAGGACTCTTGCATTTGTGAGTGTCTCCTCAAATTTTGCACCTAGGCAACCTCACTTGCCTCAACTTAGTCCTGGCCCTATTTAGAATAATATGATTATATTAAAAATGCAAATTTTGTCATGACTTTGGTAGAGGATTTAATGAAGTAAACAGACATTTGCACTCCTATATACAGTGTCATCATGAATGCAAAACCTACAAATACAGGATGACACAAGTGTGTTACTGTGTTCAGTTACTTGAAAAGTTCTGAACAAAATAAAATTTTCCCTCAATGTACACAGTAGTTTAAATTCCTAAAAAAAAAAAAAAAAGAAGAAGAAGAAAGAAAGAAAGCATATACTAAAACCATGCCAAAAAAAATACTTTGGTTTTATATGCAAAATAAAGGTTCTAGAGTCAGATCGTCATACTAAGAATTTTTAAGTACAAGAATACCTATGGGGGATATCTAAAAATTATATGGGAGAAAGGCAGACACACACATCACAGGTCATCATACCTCTCTCAATGTCAATAAGGTTCTCTCCCAATCAATAATTGAAAATCTCCCTGCTGTTGGCATTCCTTGAAGAAAAAAGAAATACTTAAAAATTAAAAAAATTAAGTATCCCCCACAAATTTCCAAACGTTCCTTAGTTGATATCATTACTATCGATAACACTTTCCCTTGAGAAATCAAATACATATTTACAGAGGTCCATGCAGCATTAATTTACCTATTTGTGATAAAATGGATATGCCATGGTATACTCATGTGATGAAATACTATATAACAATTAAATTAACTATATCTACAACATGGGAAGATCTCATAAACATAATGTTTGATAATAGAAACATGCTGCAGAAGGGTACAGGCAGTAGCTATCATGTAAATTTTTAAAACTCATAAAGTTTTTATATATTGTTGGTGAACACATTAAATACATGGGAACAATACCAACTTCAGGACAATGGTTATCAATAAAGAAGGAATGAGGGGAAAGGGATGTAGGAGTAGCTTTACCCATCTAGGTAACAGTTTATTTTTAAAAACAAGAGAGGCCAGGAGCAGCACTCGCACCTATAATCCCAACACTTTGGGAGGCCAAGGCAATAGCATCGCTTGAGCTCAGGAGTTCAAGATCAGCCTGGGCAACCAGAGGATACCCCATTTCTACAAAAAGTTAAAAAGTAGTCTGATGTGGTGCCACACACCTGTAGTCCCAGCTACTCGGGAGGTTGAGATGAAAGGATCACTAGAGCCTGGGAGGTCAAGGCTGCAATAAGCCATGACTGTGCCACTGCACTCCAGCCGGGGTGACATCACAAGAAAATATTGACCTTTGTAGTCTTCCTCCCAAAAATTCATAATCCCGGAAAATCATAATATCAAACAAATCTCAATTAACTGATAGTCTCAATTAATCAATAAAGAGAGAGCGAGAGATGGGATGGGAAATATACAAGACAAGCCTAGAACATCTTGTAGTGCTGAAAATAAGGAAATTCTCTAAAAGAAAACCCACTATCATGGGAGTATGTCAAAGAAACACAGAAGTCAACCAGCAAAGCTCTCAATGGGCCGAAACTGGAATAATTTGAACAATGAAATAAAGCAGTATTGGATTATAACCTGTATAAAATAAATATCCACGTGTCCATATTGACAAACAAATGAATAAGTGAATATATAAATGGGAGAGAAAAGACAAATCTCCCATGCAGAAGAATTTAAAATAATTGATATGGAACTCTACCCTTGAGGTGGGTGAAAGAGTGAATATACAAACAGGTAATGGCCAGACCATATATAAAAATAGAATTCTGACTCACAAACTGCAACCACCAGTCCAGAAAGCCAAACTACAATGCTGTAGACTGAATATTTGTGTCATCCCAAAATTCATACGTTGAAGCCCAGTCCCCAGAGTGATGGTATCTGGAGGTGGGGCTTTTGGGAGGTAATTAGGTCCTGATAGTGGAGTGCTCTATAAATAAGATTAGTGCCGTTATAAGAAGAGACATGAGAAAGCTTCCTTCCTCTTTCTGCTCTCCTCTATGTGAGGACACAAGGAGAAGAAGGCCATCTGCAAACCAGGAAGCAAGCCTTCCAGACACAGGATCTTCCATCCCCTTAATCTTGCATTTCCCAGCCTCCAGAACCATTGAATAATAAATGTTTGTTGTTGAAGCCACCCAGCCTATTTATTAGAATATCCTGAACTGACTAAGCAGGAAACTTATGTTAACAATTGGCCCAACAGTCAGGACTTGACCAGTAACTAACAGCTTCCCTAATTTCTGTACCCACTTTTAAGTTAAGACTGGCTGGAGAAAGCAAAATATGTACCACTAATCAATAACACAGGATACTCCACCCTCTCCATGTCAGCAGCCTCCAAACAGGGCCTAACTGAAGCTTCCCCTTTTTACTATGGTACAGCTTTGCTACTCCTCTGATTGATGGCTGACTCTTTTGTTATAGGAGGCTTTGAATAAATAGCCTTTACTTGTTCTTATTTAGATAGTCCTCATTTATTTCCACAAGGTGAAACAAAACTTCATTCCTTAAGTGTGGCCTGTTCAAAGCAAACTCCTTCCCAAGAGCACAGTCTGAAAGGAGGAAGTAAAGGGTAACTTTACAATGAGGAAACCTGATCAATACTATCCCTGCCAGGGGATCAAGGTCAATATCAACAGTGATAAGTCAAGTTGATACTATGTCGTGACAAAAATGGCACTTGGACTTTGTAGCCTTCCTCCCAAAATCTCATAATCCCAGAAAATCATAAGAATAGCAAACAAATCTCAATTAAGTGATAGTCTAAAAAATTCTTGACCTGTACTCCACAAAACTGTAAAGCTTATCAAAAACAAGGAAAGTCTGAAAAACTGCCACATCCAAGAGGATTATAGGATATGTTTCTTAAATATAATGTGGTATCCTGGATGGGATCCTAAAATAGTTAAAAAAAAAAATTATTATATACATACTAATATGAATAAAGTATGAACTTAAATTAATAGTAAATCCACATTAGTTCATTAATTGTAATAAATATAATGTACTAATGCAAGATGCTAATAAGGGTGTCAGTTATATGAGAACTCTTTATACTAGCTTCATAATTTTTCTGTAAATCTAAAAGGGTTCTAAAAAAAATAGAGTTTATTCGAAAAAAGGGATAGAGAGAAAGCAGTATGAGCACTTATGGCAAAATTTAACAAAGGTTAAATATAGATGATGGGTCACCCATTATTACTATTTGTCGTGTTATTTCCTATCTTTTTCTATAAGGTAAAATATGTTAGAATTTCAATTATTGTTAATCCTTCAAAATGAACTCCAATTTAATCCCAACAGATTCCAGCTTTTCTCTCTTTTTCACGCTCCCATCTGTCGCACTGGCAGTTTTCTGAAGGGACCAAGCAGATGCACATTCTCACATTCACCAAGCAGCCTAGCAACTCCTAAAGTTATTCCAATAACTACCACTGTGATTTGAAAGCTTTCTCTCATCGCCTTGTTTTGGTATTTATTTCTCCTTTGTGCTCTACACATTTTACTTTGAATTAGAGTTGGTTTTGTGCCTGTTTTTCTTTCCCTGAGTGCTCAATATCTGAAGATACTGAAGACAGGAACCATGTCTTGGTCATCATTCCATTCCTCTACACCCGCACCAAGAACTGTGACTTGCTAATAGTATGACTCAATGAATTTAGTATGTGATTGTAAGAGCAAAGAGGTTCAACATAAAGTCCTTTTCTAAGCCAGGCATGGTGGTACACACGTGTAATCTAACTACTCAGGAGGTTGAGACAGAAGGATTACTTGAGCCCAGGAGTTCCAGTCCAGCACGGGCAACACAGTAAGAACTTGCCTCAAGAATAACAAAGAAGAAAGAGGAAGGAAAAAGAAGGAGGTAGAGAAAGAGAATTTGTAATAAAAGAAAAAAAAATGACATTAGAAAAAAAAATTTAAGTCCTCTTCCACCTTTTCGATAGTGCAACAAAACATTAAGAACAAAATCTGAGAAATTATTAATAAAATTTGCCTTTGAAATTACCAATGAGATTTTAAAAGTTCCAGGAAAATTATAAAAGCAGGTAACAATACAAAGAGTTAAGGAGTAAAGTTAAGAAATAGACAATATAAGCTTATTCATTTAGATCAAGAGTGGAGCTTCTCATGCTGCTATCATATTTCACCTCAAAATTGAATGGAAACAGAAAACATACAGAGGACATATATGTAACTATGAAAACGGAGAACAGATGCATTCAGCCTAAAAACTGACAAGAGAAAAAGGTGATTGAGTTAGACACCAAGAATTACAAAACAAGGTCGATATTATAGTAGGAGCCACAACAGTAACTACAACTAAATATCTAAAATGTATTGAGCACTAAAACGTGCTGGCACTGGTTAAGGCTTTTTTCATAGTATCTCATGTAATCTTAACACTCCCATGAGGTACTCATCATATTACACTCAGTTATAAACATAGTAACTAGTGATAAGATCACAGAACTGGTAGATGACTACTGACCTTTTTTGCTAGAATGTGGTAAGGGCGCCATCATCTTTTATTGCATGTCAGTAACTCAAAAATGGAAAGGCTGGATACAATTAGAAGAAAGGTCCACTGGGACTGGACCAGCTAGACCTGCCTCTGGGACGCTGACCTGCACAGGCTGCCTGATCAAATTCACTCCTTAATGTCCACAACAATAGGAACTGGTAAGACAGGAAGATAAGATAGTGGTCCTAAGCACCAGGAACCAGAAGTGAGAGTAGTGTAACTGGAACACTCACAGGCAGGAGTGGTCGTTAATGCCTACCACTGTAGGTATGTGAGCCCTACTGAACCCTTCAGGGGAATGGGGTTTTCCAGAACAGGCTCAGAATTATTTCCTATTCATACCAATATATTCTTCGTCCTATACATCCAGGGGAATATCACTTGAGAAATCCAGGTTTATATGAGTTGCTTTGTAATTGGTGACCAAAAAAAAAAAAAAAAAAAAAAAAAAGTAGGAATGATAGAAACCTACAAATAGCAAATTGAATCGTTTGATATTTTGTAACAGTTTTATCACATACATCAAGGGGTTTGATTTCCTAACCTCCATTTTTATTTCTAAAAGTAACAAGTGATAATTTTTTTAAATAATTTATTTATTTTACTTTAGGAGAATACTATATCTGGCATTTCTCCCCATGTTATCCCCCCCCACCCTCCCCTCCCTCCCCACCCCCCATTGTCTCTCCCCTACCCCCCAAACTGTCCCCTGTGTGTGATGCTCCTCTCCCTTGAGTCCATGTGTTCTCGTTGTTCAATACCCACCTATGAGTGAGAACATACAGTGCTTGGCTTTCTGTTCTTGGGTCAGTTTGCTGAGAATGATGGTTTCCAGATTCATCCAACTCCCTACAAAGGACATGAACTCAACGTTTTTTATGGCTGCTTAGTATTCCATGGTGTATATGTACCACATTTTCCTTGTCCAGTCTACCATTGATGGGCATTTGGGTTGGCTCCAGGTCTTTGCTATTGTACACAGGGCTGCAATGAACATACATGTGCATGTGTCTTTATAATAGAAAGATTTGTAGTTCTTTGAGTATATACCCAATAGTGGGATTGCTGGGTCAAATGGAATTTCTATTTCTAGATCCTTGAGAAATCACCACACTGTCTTCTACAATGGTTGAACTAATTTACACTCCCACCAACAGTGTAAGAGTGTTCCTATTTCTCCACATCCTCTCTAGCATCTGTTGTCTCCCAATTTTTTAATGATCACCATTCTAACTGGCGTGAGATGACATCTCAGTGTGGTTTTGATTTGCATTTCTCTAATGACCAGTGATGATGAGCATTTTTTTTGTATGTTTTTTGGCCTCATATATGTCCTCTATTGAAAAGTGTCTGTTCATATCCTTTGCCCACTTTTAAATGTGGTTGCTTGGTTTTTTTCTTGTATATCTGTTTTAGTACTTTGTAGATTCTGGATATTAGCCCTTTGTCAGATGGTTAGATCACAAAAATTTTTTCCCATTCTGTTGGCTGCCAATTCACTCTAATGATGGTTTCTTTTGCTGTACAGAAGCTCTGGAGTTTAATTAGATTCCATTTGTCTATCTTGGCTTTTATTGCCATCGCTTTTGGTGTTTTAGTCATGAAGTCCTTGCCTATGCCTATGTCCTGGATGATTTTGCCTACGTTTTCTTCTAGTGTTTTTATGGTGTTAGGATTTATGTTTAAATCTTTGATCCATCTGGAGTTAATTTTACTGTAAGGTGATAGGTAGGGGTCCAGTTTCTGCTTTCTGCACATTGCTAGCCAGTTTTCCCAACACTATTTATTAAGCATGGAGTGCGTTCCCCATTGCTTGTTTTTGCTGGGTTTGTCAAAGATCAGATGGTTGTAGATGTGTGGTGTTTCTTCTGGGGTCTCTGTTCTGTTCCATTGGTCTATGTCTTTGTTTTGGTACCAGAACCATGCTGTTTTGATTACTGTAGCCTTGTAGTATAGTTTGAAGTCTGGCAGTGTGATGCTTCCAGCTTTGTTCTTTTTGCTTAGGATTGTCTTGGCTATGCGGGGTCTCTTGTGATTCCACATGAAGTTTAAAGTGGTTTTTTCCAGTTCTGTGAAGAAGGTCATTGGTAGCTTGATGGGAATAGCATTGAATCTGTAGATTACTTTGGGCAGTATGGCCATTTTCACGATATTGATTCTTCCTAACCATGGGCGTGGAATGCTTCTCCATCTGTTTGTGTCCTCTCTTATTTCATTGAGCAGTGGTTTGTAGTTCTCCTTGAAGAGATCCTTTACATCCTTTGTTAGTTGCATTCCTAGGTATTTTATTCTCTTTGTAGCAACTGTGAATGGGTGTTCGCTCTTGATTTTGCTCTCTGTTTGTCTGTTATTGATATATAGGAATGCATGTGATTTTTGCACATTGATTTTGTATCCTGAGACTTTGCTGAAGTTGCTTATCAATTTGAGAAGATTTAGGGCTGAGACGATGGGGTCTTGTAGATATACAATCATGTCATCTGCAAATAGAGACAGTTTGACTTCCTCCTTTCCTAATTGAATACCCTTTATTTCTTTTTCTTGCCTGATTGCTCTGGCTAGAGCTTCCCATACTATGTTGAATAGGAGTGGTGAGAGAGGACATCCTTGTCTCGTGCCTGATTTCAAAGGGAATTCTTCCAGCTTTTGCCCGTTCAGAATGATATTGGCTGTAGGTTTCTTATATATAGCTTTTACCATTTTATGATACGTTCCATCAATACATAGTTTATTGAGCGTTTTTAGCATGAAGGATACATTAATTTTTTATTGATTTGAAAATTTTACATCCTATTTTGGATAATTTGCTACAGCCTTGGTAAGTAAACTAGGACAGAGAATCACAGGCATACCACATTGTGCTCCAATAAGCAATAGTTACTTGTTCTCCAGTGCCTCTAAGAAAAAAAAAATGGTGAAAGCAATGTGCCAGGGCTAGAAGGGAACTGCTTTCAATTAAACACAAGGTGAAAAAATGTCATTTCACAAACACAACTGGGCTTCCTGCCTAGGAGGGTATGTGAACTTTGCTTAAACTACTTAAAATCTCTAGTAAGTAAATCGATTTGAAAGGATTGACATTGCCTGGCTAGCTGCCACATTTTAATCTTCTGGGTGACTAGTCAATACTAAAAAGAGATTTCCATAAAGCCAAGTGTCAATAGCATTAACTTATAAATGCCATGTTTTTAATGAAATGCAACATATATTATCAGCTGGGCGCAGTGGCTCACGCCTGTAATCCCAGCACTTTGGGAGGCCAACGCGGGTGGATCATCTGAGGTCAGGAGTTTGAGACCAGCCTGGCCAACATGGTGAAAACCTCGTCTCTACTAAAAATACAAAAATTAGCCAGGTATGGCGGTGTGTGCCTGTAGTCCCCGCAATTCGGGAGGCTGAGGCCCAAGAATTGCTTCAACCTGGGAGGTTGCAGTGAGTTGAGATCTACTGCACTACAGTCCTGGCAACAGAGGAAGACTCCTACCTAAAAAAAAAAACGCAACATGTATTATAGAAATAATGACTGCAACAAATAAGTGTAATCCACTAAAAAAGATACTATCTTAATGTCTACATGTTTTTGCATTTTCTTTTGTTTTTACAGGTGTTACAAACAGAAGAAAACATGTTAAAATGGACCTTATATTTTACGTCTAAGTCATGTTTATTTCTAGAAAGTGAGCTGGGCATGAACCAACAGCTAGTTGAACCAATAAGCCATGTTCAAGACACGATAGGGGAAAATCTCTTGCCTGTGACCACCACTACACAACTACATTTCCCTGCTAGATCCATCCTGCTAATTACTGCACTTATAAATATTATTTAAGTTTTCTCTTTAGACTGAGCAATAATAAACCTTTGTTTTCTCTTAGCAGCTGACCATATTTCACGCAAACTTTGAATTTAGGTCCTCTCTAGCCCCAACAATACTGTGTTGTTTGTCTTATCTTTCTCAAATATCTTATTACTTTTCTTCATCACATTTATTCTTATGGTTAAAACTAAAAAGATTCATTCAAGAATCATAGTTCCTTTAACTGTCCTTTAAAAGCTACCAGAAATTATTACATTATTTTCTATAGACAACAACAAAAAAAAGACAGTGTAAAAAACAAATATTTATAGGAATACTTTTTAAATTTTTATTATACTTGAAATTCTGGGATACATGTGCAGAACGTGCAGGTTTGTCACATAGGTACACACGTGCTATGGTGGTTTGCTGCGCCCATCAATGCCTCATCTAGGTTTTAAGCCCCTCATGCATCAGGTATTCATCCTAACGCTCTCCCTCCCCTTGTTCCCCACCCTCCTGATAGGCCCTGGTGTATGATGTTCCCCATGTGTCCATGGAATACTTTTATAGACTAAATTAAGTCTGCATATCTTTGCTCTAACTTAAGTGATGTTATGTTGCCATCACTTCTGTGCTTTTCCTCCAAAAACAGAATTTGATTGTTCAAATAATGTAAGAGAAAGAAAAGGTTTTATCTTAGGTAATAACTTTAATTGGTTATATTTGCTATAAGATTTTTAATATTACATTTTCAGCCTTTTATTGAATGATAATACATATACAATTTCCAGTTTGGGGAAAGAAGGACTGGGCAGCAAATTTCTAATATTTCAAAATTGTAATTTAGCGTCTCATGCTTCATCTTTCAAATGTAAGGGTACAATTTAAAATACTTTCTGTAAAATGCCTTATGAAAACAGCCAAATATTATATTTCTGCAACATAAATAAGCTAAGACAAAAATTCTCTCTAAATCATGCCAACTCTGGGCCTGAAATGAGAAAAGTATAATTTGTTTTATTTTGCTTTAAATAAAATATACCAATGATAGAGGATAGGAAGTCTATACATACAACATACACACGCTCCCAAACCCAAGCCCCAGGGAAAAGTGCAAACCAGATCACACTAGTTCTTATTATGTAACACTATGCAAATCTAAACATGTCACAGAAAGAGAATCAATTGAGTTGAGTGAGCGTAACAAATTGCAAAACACCCCTAGAGCATTATTTTATTAGTTCTATTAGGAACGTTCAATAAGCAGTGTCCATCAAATAAATGAAAAGACCCAATTTGTAGGGAAGTAAATTTTATTCTCTTATTCCCAAGACCAAGTCTAGAAAGTGGAAAAGTTTAACAGAACTGTAAGCATCCTACTATTACGTATTGCTAATAAAATAATACTTCAAAATGGTATTAACAACTGACCAAAATAAGACAAAACTCTAAATCAAGGTCATACAATAACCCCAGATACAAGCTGCATATTTAAAACTACTTCCCTTTTAAAGACTATTTTGTACCTCAGAGTGTTTCTACTGTTTGTGCTGTTTTAAAATGTTAATTTTTTAAAATAATAAAACAAATAGTCCTTCCTCACTGATCTAAGAGATTCCTATAAAATCCTTTAATGCTCTACAACCTTGTTCAAAATTTCTGAAAGACTGATATTTAACCACGATCTTTTATTAGATGTGGAGGTCAACTTAAGAACCAAAGTTAGGGTTCTCCACAGAGTATAAGTGTAACCAGTACACTTTGAGTTTGCTAAAATTCAGAAGGGGAAAAAATGCTTTCTCAGATAAATGTTGCTTTATTTTGCTGAGAGAATTTAGTAACTGCAATTTAAACAGTGACACCACAGCCACAGCAACATAAAATGCTGCTACAGCTAACTAACTGAGCCTGTCAGTTGCTTATTTTAGCACAGTAGGTAGTACAGGAATGCCTGCTACTTTTAAATGATGGGTAATAGTAACACATCAGCAACTGTCTGGCTCCACTGCAATAAGAAAAATGAGTTTTATTACAAGTTCTCTTTTCTGGAAAATCCAAAGCCCTTTACAGATATGTTTATAAGAATATCTTAAATACAATAATGATGTTGGGAGATATTATTCCACATTTACAACAAACAGTCAGTAGTATGGTTTCAAACAATCCAATAACTCATTATCTTGCTTGGTGAGGTTCTAGAAAGAATATCCAGGATAAAAAAGATTATATTATATAATTTAACCTATCATTTCACTGTGAGAACCAAGCCTATAGAATATAGCCTTCTTAGGAAACAACCTACTACAATGCCTTGGATTTAAATAGTATCTTACAGTCTACAGAGCACTTTCTCATTCATTTTACAATCTCTTATGCAGATTGCATTCTAGTCAAGGGACCAAGTCTATCATCAAGCTGGAAGGCCAAAGTCAGTAACTATCTCAAACACACAAATATTTATAGAATGCCCAGGCATTCAAATAGGAAGAGAGGAAGTCAACTATCCCTGTTTGCAGACAACACGATCTTATATCTAGAAAACCCTAGAGTCATCTAACTAAAGAGCTTCTGCACAGCAAAAGAAACTCATCAGAGTGAACAAGCAACCTATAGAATGGGAGAAAAATTTTGCAATCTACCCATCTGACAAAGGTCTAATATCTAGAATCTACAAGGAATTTAAACAAATTTATAAGGAAAAAAAAACATTAAAAAGTAGGCAAGGGATATCAACAGACACTTTCAAAAGAAGACATACATGTGGCCAACAATCACATGAAGAAAAGCTCAACATCACTGATCATTACAGAAATGCAAATCAAAACCACAATGAGATACCATCTCACACCAGTCAGAATGGCAATTATTAAAAAGTCAAGAAACAATAGATGCTGATGAGGGTATGGAGCAACAGCAATGCTTTTACACTCTTGGTGGGAATGTAAATTAGTTCAACCATTGTGGAATACAGTGTGGCAATTCCTCAAGGATCTAGAACCAGAAATAATACCATTTGACCCAGCAATCCCATTATTGGGTATATGCCCGAAGGAATATAAATCATTCTACTATAAAGACACATGCACACATATGTTTATTGCAGCACTATTTACAATAGCAGAGACATGGAACCAACCCAAATGCCCATCAATGATAGACTGGATAAAGAAAATGTGGTACATATTCACCAGAGAATATTGTGAAGCCATATAAAGGAATGAGATAATGAGATCATGTCCTTTACAGGGACACGGATGAAGATGTAAGCCATCATCCTCAGCAAACTAACACAGGAACAGAAAACCAAACATGGATGTTCTCACTCATAAGCGAGATATGAACAATGAAAACAAATGGACATAGAGGAACAACATACACCAGGGCCAGTCAGAGGGTTGGGGGAGCTGAGAGGAGGGAGAGCATTAGGACAAACAGCTAATGCATGCAGGGCTTAAAACCTACATGATGGGTTGACAGGTGCAGCAAACTACCATGGCACAGGTATACCTATATAACAAACCCACACATTCTGCACATGTATCCCAGAACTTAAAGTAAAATTAAAAACAAAAAAAGAAAGAAAATCCCATAGTCTCAGCCCAAAAGCTCCTTAAGCGATAAACAACTTTAGCAATGTCTCAGGATATAAAATCAGTGTGTAAAAATCACTAACATTCCTATACACCAACAACAGTCAGGCCAAGAGCCAAATCAAGAATGCAAACCTATTCACATTTACCCCCCAACATACACACACACAAACAAAAACATAGGAATACAGCTAACCATGGAGGTGAAAGATCACCACATGGAGAACTACAAAACGCTGCTCAAAGAAATCAGAGATTACACAAACAAATGGAAAAACATTTCATGCTCATGGATAGGAAGAGTCAATATCATTAAAAACGCCATACTGCCTAATACTGCCTAAAGCAATTTATAGATTCAATGCTATTCCTATTAAACTACCATTGACATTCATCACAGAACAAGAAAAAAACTGTTTCAAAATTCATATGGAACCATAAAAGAGCCCAAATAGCTAAGGCAATCCTAAGCAAAAAGAACAAAGCTGGAGGCATCATGCTACTCAGTACTTGACTTAAACTATACTACAAGGCTACAGTTACCAAAACAGCATGATACTGGTACAAAGACACAAAGACCAATGGAACAGAACAGAGAACCCAGAAATAATGCCGTACATCTACAACTAACTGATCTTCGACAAATCTGACATAAACAAGCAATGAGAGAAGGATTGCCTATTCAATAAATGATGCTGGGATAGCTGGCTAGCCATATGCAAAAGATTGAAAGTGGACAGACACCTTCTTTATAGCATATACAAGTTAACTAGAGATGGATTAGAAACTTAAATGTAAAACCAAAAACGATAAAAACTCTGAAAGATAATCTATGCAATACCATTCAGGACCTGAGAATGGGCAAAGATTTAATGATGAAGATACCAAAAGCAACTGCAATAAAAGCAAAAATTGACAAATAGACAAATAAAATCTCAACTAAACTAAAGAGCTTCTGCACAGCAACAGAAACTAACAACAGAGAGAACAGAAAACCTACAGAATGAAGAAAATTTTTGGAAAACATGCATCTGACAAAGGTCTAATATACAGCATCATTAAAGAATTTAAACAAATGTGCAAGAAAAAAACAAACAACCCTATTAAAAAGTGGGCAAAGGACATGAACAGACACTTTTCAAAAAAAGACATACATGTGGCCAACAATCATATGAAGAAAAGCTCAAAACCACAATGAGACACCATCCCACACCAATCAGAATGGCTATTGTTAAAAAGTNAAAAAAAAAAAAAAAAAAAAAAAAAAACAGATGCTGATAGGCATTGCAGAGAAAAAGGACACTTATACACTGTTAGTGGGAGTGTAAATTAGTTCAACCACTGTGGAAGACAGTGTGGCAATTCCTCAAAGACCTAAAACAGAAATACCATTTAACCCAGCTAGCCCAATATTTGGGTATTTTACTGTGTATATACCTAAAGGAATACAAATCATTCTATTACAAAGATACTGGGTTCTCTATTCTGTTCCATTGGTCTATGTGTCTGTTTTTGTACCAGTATCATGCTGTTTTGGTTACTGCAGCCCTGTAGTATAAAGTCAAGTAGTGAGTAGCATGATGCCTCCAGCTTTGTTCTTTTTGCTTAGGATTGCCTTAGCTATTTGGGCCCTTTTATGGTTCCATGTGAATTTTGAAACAGTTTTTCAAAATTTCCACATGTATGTTCATTGCAGCACTACTGACGATAGTGAAAACATGGAATCAAGCTAAATGCCCATCAATGACTGAATCAAAAAAATGTAGTATGTATACATTATATAACACTATGCAGCTATAAAAAATAATGAGATCATATCCTCTGCAGATCATATCCTCTACACGGATGGAGCTGAAAGCCATTATCCTTAGCAATATAATGCAGGAACAGAAAACCAAATACTACATGTTCTCACCTATAAATGGGAGCTAAAATATGAGAGCATCTGGATACACAGAGGGGAACAAAACACACTGGCGCCTACCAGAGGGTGGAAAGTGGAAGGCAGAAAGTGGGAGGGAGAGAATCAGGAAAAATAACTAATGAGAACTAGGCTTAATACTTGGGTGACAAAATAATCTGTACCACAAACTCCCATGACACAAGTTTACCTATATAACAAAACCTGCACATGTACGCTGAAGTTAAAAGTTAAATGTTTAAAAAATCTGAAAAAAGTAAGTATGACCAGGCATGTGACTATTACGGGTTACTTAAGATATGTAAACACCCTTTAAGTTGTAGTATTTGTACAACTGCACTCTATCAATACCATTCCAGCCCCACATCTAGACAGTCATGTTTACACTACACTATCCTTTCTTCTTATGTCTCCTGCTCTGAATTTCTTCATCAGTTCCACCTCAAGCAACCATCTCTGAATATAGAGCAATATTCTTTTCCCTCCCTTGTCTTTGGACTCCTGCATCACATACCTCAGGAGAATCCTTCTCTATCTCTGAATTTCTAACATAAGCCAAATAATAAGCCCAGTCTTGAGAGCTGAATATTTGCAAAAAGAGAAAGAAAAATATTAGGTGGGCCAGGTACAGTGGCTCACACCTGTAATCCCAGCACTTTGGGAGGCTAAGGCAGGTGGATTGCCTGAGGTCAGGAGCTCGTGACCAGCCTGACCAACATGATAAAAGCCTGTCTCTACTAAAAAATACAAAATTAACCAGGTGCGGTAGCAGAGGCCTATAGTCCAGCTACTCGGGAGGCTAAGGTGGGAGGTGGAGGTTGCAATGAGC
>NW_016107405.1:5083580-5084675 GCF_001604975.1 Cebus imitator | reverse complement strand
TAGGTGAAGAAGTGATATTAAAAAAAAAAAAAGACCACCAGTGCCAGCAATCATAGAAAGTCTTAAAAACACCCAAAGTAATTCATGCATTCATCTTATGTGTCATCACCACCAGCAATAACTACATGATGGAAATACAAAGATGAAAAAGTCACAATCGTCACTCTCAAGCTCTTCTGAGTATACTAAGGAAATAATCCCTTCCAGAAGTACTCCAAAAATCTCCACCAAGTTCTCATTTTCATTCATAGGGTAAGCTGCTTTCCCAACAAAATGCATTTTTAAATGTGTTCACTTGTATTATTTAATAGGACAACTGGTATGAAAACAGTACTCATTTTGTTTTGAACAATTTCCATTCCATATATACAAAGAGAGCTTCAGATATATTATGGGATATAGACAGACTTTTGTGAACAAGCCCATGGAGCCTAACAACCAGTGATGGTAAAGCAGGCAGCACACTGTCCGACTCCTATAAGAACTCAATAAAAGTTATTTCTCAGCC
This sequence comes from Cebus imitator, assembly GCF_001604975.1. NCBI lineage: Eukaryota > Metazoa > Chordata > Mammalia > Primates > Cebidae > Cebus > Cebus imitator. The sequence goes on along the minus strand of NW_016107405.1, from coordinate 5,084,167 downwards.
TGGTGTGGTGGCTCACACCTGTAATTCCAGTACTTTAAGAGGCAGAGACTGGCAGATCACTTGAGCTTAGAAGTTCAAGGCTACCCTGAGCAACAAGGCAAAACCCCATCTTTACAAAATTAGCTGGTTGTGGTGGTGCACACCTGTAGTCCCAGCTACTTGGGAGGCTAAGGTGGAAGGATCACTTGAGCCCAGGAGGTCAAGGCTGCAGTGGGCCAAGATTATGCCACTGCACTCTAGCCTGGGCGGCAGAATGAGACCATCTCAATATTTGAAAAGAAAAAAAAAAGCCAGGTGCAGCGCCTCACACCTGTAATCCCAGCACTTTGGGAGGCTGAGGTGGGTGAATCACAAGGTCAGGAGATCAAGACCATCCTGGCTAACATGGTGAAACCTCGTCTCTACTAAAAATTTTAAAAATTAGCCAGGTGTAGTGGCACATGCCTGTAGTCCCAGCTACTCAGGAGGCTGAGTCAGGAGAATCTCTTGAACCCAGGAGGCGGAGGTTGCAGTGAGCCGAGATCATACCACTGCACTCCAGCCTAGACGACAGAGCAAGACTCCATCTCAAAAACAACAACAACAAC
>NW_016107405.1:5077260-5078595 GCF_001604975.1 Cebus imitator | reverse complement strand
AAAAAAAAAAAAAAAAAAAAACCTATTTCTCATGCCTTTCTAGTTCAAATCAATAGATTTATACCCAAACTTATTTTAAAGTGTGACTTCTACTATGCATGGTCCTTGTTCATAGGGAGAGAGACACACCTGGAGGCATTAGTGAACAAAACGGTATTCTACAGGATACTAATTGTTCAACACAAAAAACAAGTGCAAAAACTTGGAGGAATATAACTGACATGAGAATGTGTGTTCAAATAATAATACAGCTTCAATTTTACAGGCACCTGCCTCTCCAAATGAATGAATAAAGTAACTAGTAAGTGAACTAACCAATGAATGGACATAGTTTAGAGTCACTAAAGTGGACTAGGAGATCCAGGTATACAAATATGGTTTCTAATATTACTGATATACCAAGCTCAGGGCTCAATACTAAATGCTATCTTATTTCAACTTCAAAATAAACGTATAAAATAGAGATTACTGTACTCATCTTGTAAATGAAGAAAGAGGCTTACAAAGTAATTTGTCCAAAGTTACTCAATTCATGGAAAACTAATTTGAACTCAAATCTTCTGATTCTAAATCTAATGGTCCTTTCACCTCATCACATCTGGTATTTATTTCTCTCGGTAGATATATTGTATTTTGTGGAAAAACAAAAACCCCAGTAAAACTGGTTATAAAGCAAATTTCCATAATGCTAAAATAATTTTCACCAGAAATGGTTTCTATAGTTACAGGGAAGAGTATGCAAACACATAAAATTGTGCTGAAGTATTTCTAATCACTTCAAGTTTCAATTCTGCCTGTTAAGTTTCATTTTGCCTGCCAATATTATTCTAAAGAATTTCCCAACCAAATCTTTCTTTTACTACTGTATCATTGTTCACAGACAACAATTTTTTCCATGTTGGTAGAACCCTGAATTCCATCCATACAGATAATATGAGGCACTTAACTCTGTATATGTCTATGTTTGAAATACAAGTTTCTGTTACCAAAAATGGGCTCTCCAATTCATCAATTTCTGACTCTAAACATTCTTTATATGAAATTTACTTTACAGACTGGGTACAGTGGCTCACACCTGCAATGCCAGCACTTTGGGAGGCTGGGCCAAGAGAATCATGGGAGTATTGGAGTTCAAGACCAACCTGAGCAACATAGGGAAACCCCATCTCTACAATAAAAAAATTTTTAATTAGCCAGGTATGGTGGCACATGCCACCTTAGCTACTCAGGAGGCTGAAGCAGGAGGATCCTTTGATCCCAAGAGTTTGAGGCTGCAGTGAGACATGATTGTACCACTGCACTCCAACCTGGGTGACAGAGTAAGACTTCATCTCT